>NC_026145.1:1257384-1262276 GCF_000512975.1 Sesamum indicum
GGAAAGAACTATATATGTTACCTGCATCACATACTTTAAACGAGAAAAAGGAAAAGAAAGTATACGTTAAAAATAAAGCATAAAGTGGTATTGGTATTGGTATTGGTATTGGTATATTATATATTATTTAAAATAAATACAAAGAACAATTTCGGAATGTGTGAGATGTTAAAGATCCCATTATGGAAAGCAATTATTTGACTCATCAAAAAATTTAAATTGGACCGAAAAAGGGCATTCTTGGAAAACTGCAAAATCAAATTTCTTGTACAGACTTCATTAAACCCTACCTAGAAACCCTTCCATACAAAAATAAATAAATACATAAATACCAATATAAATGTATATTTATACGTTGGAGCGTGGATTCTGTCCCAAAAACCTGTTGGCGCAATTCGTAGTCGGCTGGTATATGCGTCTTGATATAAATATTTAATTTGATGGTTTTTTATTATATTGTACACAAAATTGTCCCAATAAAAATTGTTTTTGAGCAAAATAAATATGTAGAATTATCCAAACTAGGAAATTTATAATAACTTTATTTCTATATATATTAATTTTTACACACATTTACAATCTATTTAAAAACAATTCTCGATGGTACATGTGCAATCAATGATATATTAATTTAATAATTAAAATTAAAATTATATGAAGAAATTCGAGTTCATAGATTTAACTCTAAAGAATTAAGGTAGAATGGTGTGGAGTGTGGAGTGTGGAGGGCGCCTACTCCTCACCAGTATATATATAGCCCCTTCTCCTTCAACACCACCACCACCACCCCCGGCCTCCAATATATAACTTCTCATTCTCACACTCACACTCACACTCCCCCCCATATATACACACAAACACGCACATTCATTCATTTCTGTCTCTGCATTATTAACTTACTTATTCGGGTAAGCCTTTATTTATTTAGTCCTGCATGCATTATATATAGAGAGAGAGATTGATTGATTGATTTTTTACTAATTTATTGTTGAATTAACAAATTGAAATTCCAGATTCATCCTTATTATTTTATTTATTTTCATTCGCCCAATAATAAAACAAGCCTGTTATATTTTTCATTAGTTTAATGTTATTTATTTATTTATGAATATTAGGAAAAATGAACAGACCGGGAGACTGGAACTGCAGGTCCTGCCAGCACCACAACTTCCAAAGAAGAGACTCCTGCCAGCGGTGTGGGGACCCCAGGCCCGGTGATTACGGGAGCTTCGGCGGCAGAGTCGGGTCCGGGTTCGGCTTCAGCACCGGCCCAGATGTCAGGCCTGGCGACTGGTACTGCGCCGTCGCCAACTGCGGCGCCCACAACTTCGCCGGCCGCTCCAGCTGCTTCAAGTGCGGCGCTCTCAAGGATGAAATCGGCATCGGCGGAGGAGGATTCGGGTTTGAGAGCGAGCTCTCGCGTCGTGGATTCATGTTCGGAGGTGGCGGCCGCTCCGGATGGAAATCCGGCGACTGGATTTGCACCAGGTCCGGCTGCAATGAGCACAACTTCGCTAGCAGGATGGAGTGCTTCAGGTGCAATGCACCGAGGGAGTCGAGCAGCAAATCTTCGTTCTAATAATAATAATTATATATATAACAGCCCACCATCATTCTCTACTTTTGGGTAATTAATTAATTCAGTTCAGACTTCAGATCATTATTACACAAGTGATGATCAATCACTTCACGTGCATGTTAATTACGGTGGACTCCATTGATTTTCAGGTTGAAGATAAGAAAGAATCAAGATCGGAGCACTCCACCAGAAGTAGCCGATGAATGAAAGCTTTTTTTGTCTCCACTCCACGTCATCACTAGCTCTAGCTACTTTGCCTTAATGTCCCTGTTTTTTTTTTTTTTTTAATGTTTAATTTACTTTTCCAAGTTTAGGCAAATTTGGTGACATTATTTAAATTTGTGGGCTTTGTAGCAGTATGAATATTATATAGTTAGTAGGCATTTTCTTGTTATTTTGATCTAATTAATTATAGTAGTACGTCTAAGTACCAATGTGTGTTGAGATTTTTTTTTAATTAATGCATATATATTATTAATTTTGAGTTAAATATTGTGAATTTTAATTTTTATATTGTTATGGCACTGGAATTGGTATATATAATGTTGTGTTAAGTGCAAGACGAGTTGACAATTTTATATATAATCAATAATTAGTACAAAGAAGATATTAAGGTGAACATAATTATGAATTATATGAAATATAGTAATTATTTTTATAATTTTAATAGTGATTGTATAAAAATTTGTGACCCAATGATAATAAGTGTAACTCTGATACATAAATTTGAGGTAAAATTGGACTTTTAGTCTCATGGTTCAATAGTTTTAGTCCACTATTTTGAAAATTTTAAAATGGTTCCAAATTTTTTTTAAAAAAAAATAGACACATCTAGTCCTATATTTTACGAAATTTTTTAAATAATTTCAAAATTGAAAAAACTCGACAACTTTAGTCCCATATCCAAGTTCTGGTAAAATGTTTGTTAGGTTGGGCTGCTAACACAATCAAAACGTAATATTTCAGGATATTATACATAGTTTAAATAGTGTAAATTACAGCTATGTTGTATAAAATTTGGTATAGTTATAAATATTTCATCATTATTTAAAAATTATCAGTACCATTCTAATTTTAACAGGTATTTAATAACTAGCATAGTTTGTTAGTTCCCTTTAGATTTTCGTTCATCTTTTATTTTTTTTACAGTTTTTTGAAATTTTTTATGAACTAATTAGTTAAATATTTTAAGTTTTTTCATCCGTCTTATTTGATTTTTTATAAATTTTTTCAAAAAAAAAAAATAGTAAATGCAAAATTAATAATTTTATACCTTCATATGAAGATTACATAATTGCATTAAATATTATGGGGTATTACCGTATTGGTAACTTACTAAATAATGAGAGACATTAGTAATTATATCAAAATTCAGGTGAGTTAGTTGTAATTTATTCTAAGAAGTAATACATAATGGCCACAATTTCACTGTTCTTTTTTTCTTTTTTAGAGTAATTGATTGATTCAACTAATACATCAATATGACTAATAATATCAATAAATTGCGATAACTCACATAAAATGAGACAAATACTCATATAGAATAAGATATATATGCACACGTTTAGTGGGACGCAAACTCATGACCCTCGAACATATTAATGGGATCTCAACTCTAGTTTTAATTGATAATAGTACAAAGAAAGCAAAGAGGAGAGGGTGAGAGGGTACGACGTCGTAAAGAACTAATTCCAAAGAAGTTGGTGCAAGCACTTTGGCCACAATATTGATGTGAAGTTGAGCACAGCTCATTCTCAGAATCATATTTTAGCTTATCATTTCCACTTTTCCCTTTCAATGCTAAAGCCTCTGCAGCTTTGCACCTCATTTACTACCACTTACTTTACACCTAAATCCCTAACATTACATTATGCCAACTCATTCAGTGAATGTGTGTATTATATTTAACATGTGATTGATTCTACAATTTAAAAAGAATGACTTATACACAGCGATTTGATACATTTAATTTGGTCAGACCTGATTTGGGATATTGATTTTTCTTTGGTCTTTGAGTATTAGATGAAAACAAAGCCTTGCAAAGACAACTATTCCGCGCTTGATAATCTTCTGTGAAAAATCCCATTTAGAGCGGACTGGTAGCTCTTTAAATCTTGATTCAAATAGTATTTACACATAATTAATAGGGATCATTACACAATCTTCTTCTAAAATTTGGTATAATTGCACATAAACTTTATATGGTTGAAAAATTATATTTAGTCACTATAACATAATTAAGATGTAATTACACTTCGGTGTAGTTACACATAAACCCCCTGTAATTACACCTCCCTCCTCTAAGGTTTTTTTAAGATGTAATTATCCCGAATCAGGGCAGTGTAGTCACTATATATAATTTTTCAAACCACATAAATATTTACGTGTAATTACACTAGATCTCAAAGAAGCACAGTATAATTACCCCCATTAAAAAGTGTTTGGTGGGTAAATTTTAATTAATCATACATTGAATATATGTGTTAATTATACTTGTTATGTGATTGATGTCCAATCTAAAAAAGTGATCGATCATATCGCAGCCCGATTCATTTGATGTTGTCAGGCTTGATTTGGAGTATTGATTTTTCTTTGGTCTTTAATTTTCAGTTGAAAGCAGAGCTTTGCAAAGACAATTACCTTTGATCATTCCTTTGAAAATTTGCCCTCTGGAGAGGACTCATGATTCTTTAAATCTTGATTCAAATAACAATGTCACTATACTAAGTTTAGAGATGCAAAGGATGATTTGGGGCAGTTAATTAAAGGGAAAATAATTTAACAAGGGAGAGTAGATTTTTCTAATACAACGATCAATAAATATCATCGAAAACGTTCCTTTTTTTATTATTATAAATGAGTATCATACCCTTGTAAACAAAATTAAATTCCCTCAATAACAAAGGAATTTTAGAAACTATGATGAGCCCACATGCTATTAACCTACTAATTATACATATTGTTTGCAACAAATGAAGAGTAATAATTGGTTGATGTATATTGGGAATTAGGGCAAGCAAATTGAGTTCACATTGGATTCCCAATTAGCCTTTTGATGAGAGGAGTAAATCAATCTTTTGAGTTGTGTTTCATTGACCTTGCTTGCATGCTTAAGGCAGAGAGATAAGTGGTCAAAAAGTAACCAAAGATTGATTAAGTGTCTGCTACTACACTCCATCATATGGCTTTTAAGGAGATTCTTGTCCCCCTTTAAGCAGGCTTTACATTCCCTCATGTGTCTTCTCCATACAAGTCAAGCAAGTACCTTGAATTTCCCCCAATGTACCCTTTGCCTCAAGTGTTCCTCTCTCTT
>NC_026145.1:1262286-1267001 GCF_000512975.1 Sesamum indicum
CATACACACACATGTACACATGTTTGTGTGTGTATAAACACTTTCAATCTTGCACTTAGTATTTGATGAATTATATCATCTTGAATAAGAAGATAATATTGTTAGATGGATATTAAAAGTCACACATACGTGCGCCTGAACATACAGTCTTGCTGCTCAACATGAACACAAATAGCCAATGCGTTTCACTTACCGAATAAGGTTTCCTGAGCTGTCTATAGTCAAATTCAAATCTCTTAAAAATTAAAACATGTATACAAAATATTACTACTCAATCAAGGCTCTCACTTTGATGAAAGGGGTTCTTGATCTCATTGAAAGCAAAAACAACAAGGACTTTAATCATGACTTTAAATGGTCATATGGCCCTCAAAAGTTTGGTTGCATTTAATGAAAAATGAGAGGGATTTTTGTGAGTTACTGTGATAGTCAATGATACCCAAAAACTTATAAAGATTTTTCAGCCATCTCAGTGCTGCTAAAAGACTGCTTTTAATCCCTTCTTTTCACAGAGTATAAAGCACAATTAAAACAGCTTTGTGGGCCAGGCTGACTTTGGATATCATCACTTGCAGGCCTACTAATTGGGCCCATTTCATATTATACAGTATAAAGGCCTTTATCTCTAACCCACTAAAAGGTATTTTGGGCCGTATATATCCCTGTAGATTTTGTATTATACCATACAACCCCCACCCCCCAAAAAACAGATAAATAAATATATAAATAAAGTAAAATAAAAGCTCCTTTTAAACTTGTAACATTAAATTTGTTCCTTCACTTTTCTTTAAATTCAATAAGTACCTTAAAATAGTTAAAAATATTTAATTTTATATAAAAAAATTTTTAAAAAAATCCACTATATACTTTGAATATTTAAGCACACGATGCTGAATCTACTTGGAACAATCACATTACTGGTTGCATCGGTGGATCGTCTTCGGTCTCAAATCAGTATTGATACGTCCACTGTAAGTGGTAGCAGCGATAGTTACATTTCTAGGTGCGTTTTCTGATAAACATTGAAATAGTAGTGAAAGTCGAGCATGCATGGAAAATTGCTACTACAAACCACATTTGCTTATAGCAATGATCTTGTAACAATACAAATACTCCAACTTGTTGATCACCCTCACAAAGACACCTCTATTTCAAAAGCAAGGAGAAAGAGGAACAAGAAAAATGAACAGAAAAGTTGAGGGAAAAGAAAGAAGCAACTGCTTTTCCCTCCTTGCAAAAAATAATAGAATAAGCTTTGTTTTCACCTTCAACAATACAAGAATGGAGATTATACCGTTTACCGTATTCATTATTTCCATCATAATTAAGCAATACCATCTTACTCCTCTTATTGCTGTTGTGTTCTAATTTGGCATCTTGCCTGCTCCACAGCTGCCTCCGGTGCTTTATCAGATCATGATCCTTGAAGGCGAAGCTTATCAGTTAACCAGCTGCAAACTTCATCCATTTCCTCAGGGATGGTGTAGTGACCCAGCCTACATGAACAGGAAATGGGAGAATGAATGAAATGAGAAGCAAAATAACGTAAGCCATATGTGTAATGTGAGGTTATCGAAGTTTATTGGTGCGTATGAATACCCATCATAGGATTTAAATGTGAGGTTTCCAAATCCAGATGAACGTAGGAAATCTGCCGATTTTTCTCCAAACTTATGAGGTACCACCTCGTCCCCTGAAACGAGAAGATTGGTTTAATTCTCAGCTGAGAATAGACTGAAATTGCAGCCATGTATCCAATTGTATAGAGCACTTATATTGTACTTGACGTAAAATAATTATGTAAACTGCTCCATGCATTCACACTTGCCAAAGCACAAAGTTGAACCGTAGCAACCCCAAAACTCAAAACACTAATGTATACAGACTAAAATGGAAAGAACAAATATTTGTCATTCTAGGAAGGTCCAGAATGTCACAGGTAACAGTACAATCACATGCAAAATCACGAAGGCTACAGCCATGATAAAGCAAATTTTGAAATAGATTAGTCAAAATTTGAATTATGCATCAATTTGTATACCAGAGCCATGACAGAGCAAAATCGGCAATGATGCTGCACGAGTGACAGTCTCATTTGATGCTGCCATTCGGCCCCTTAGTGTCCTACAAAATAAGTAGCTGCTAAGTAAAAGAAGCATGCAACTAGCAAGAAAATCCTGATTGCCATGCACATTGTTCGGTGGGTTCAAGTGGAAATAAAGTCATACCTGGAACACGGAAGCCAGCCACTTAGACCAACAACACAGCTCAGGTTAACCGTGTATGGGTTTCTGTTAGAATATTGTCCCAAAATGTGGCACGTGGCTGAGTAAAGAGCAGCTGCAGCACCCATACTAAATCCTCCAATTCCTAGTTTAACTGTTGAGAAACAAGAAGTCGACATGCATCAACACACAGTTATAAATGGCTAAAAGCCCTTATTGGTTCAGATGGCCTCTAAAGGTGCATTAATGGAATTCCATCTTTTGTCGTCTTCAAAATGATGTGTGTTGAATTTTGAGAGAATTGTTATTCAGTGGAATACTGGATAATGTGGAAAATGGTATGTGAGTTTGGCGGCCTGCCCCGATTTATAAACATGTTGCAGTTGAATTTAATCTAGTTTTAAAGAAACCACATCTCAAAAAATGATGATTTGATCAAATAAAAGATGAAAATATCTTTAAAGTATCTCAGAGAAAAGAAGTAGAAATACATTAGGCAGCCTTTGGATGTAATCACACTATGTCACTTTAGGGGGACAAGTAATCGGGAGAAATATTGTGAATTTCTCGTATATGCAGTTCTGTGCAAAACAAAAGGCCACCCAGAGCTACCGATGACTTAGAGTCAGGTATTCTTGTTCTGTGCATTCAGTGATAGACAGCCATTTAAGAAACCAAAATTGTTTTCTCTAAGATGAACCCTACATCCATGGTGATAACTTACCTCTATTTTCGCTTTTATTTCACACACATAGCATAACATACAACAAACTAAGTTTGCTGAATTATGCGAATGGAGCCCTTTATCAAAGGTCAGATACCACATAGGTAAATTCCATGTGATTTTCCATATGAATGGCAAAAGAGAACTGAATAGACATATTTGCTAAGTTATGTGACATGAAGTACCAATGAAACAAAGGGTTCTTAAAGGGAAAAATGCAATTTACCCCCCTCTGATATGAGAAATGAGCAAAAAGCCCCCTGTTATAAATAAAATAGCAAATCACTCCCTGTGTTTTGGAAAATGAAGCAAATTAGCCCCTATCTAAACCATTGATGGGGGTAATTTGCTTCATTTTTTGAAACAGGAGATAATTTGCTAATTCTTTTTTCACAAGGGGGAGGGCGGCATTTGCTCATTTCACATATCGCACGGGAGAAATTGCCTTTTAACCCCTTCCATAAAGAGCAGGAACAAGTATTCGTTTAAGATAAAAGCCTTTTGAATATACAAATTTAGCCAAAGATACTTACTATCAGCAGGTTCTGTCGACAAGAGATTTGCAACATGTGCAGCTGATGCATCCAATCCATCTAAATCATCAGGTGCATCCTCTGAAACATCTACGGCATCAAACCCTGTAATATTGGAGGAATCTGAGCCAGACCGACATAGCAGGTAAAACATAAAATGAACTGTAGGACTAGAACATAAGTGGGTGGGAATTCACCACCCATTTTTTAAAGTACTAATCATAACAGGATCAGGCAGACAGTTAGCAGCACTTTCAGAAACTCTAGGTACCATATGTGTAGATAAGGTGCATAAGGGGAAAAGAAATATCTTACAAGCAGTGCTAGGAAATCCACCAAATAAAGACACTGGACGAGTGGGAGCAGTTGGGCAAATCCACTTTATCTGCATAGTGATTGGTTTAAAATGAAATAATAAGGTTATTAGCCACATAAAACATGAGTTTCCTAATATTTCAATCCCAAACAAGAACTGGTTTCACATGCTTTATCATGTTGCTGTAATCCATGCATTACTGTCATAAAATGAAACAAATGAACCCAAACCTTACATTAGGAAGAGGAAGGGTTTCCAAGAGTTGTGACCAGCTGCACAAGTAAGAATCAAATTAAAACCACCATGAGATTTAACTCTAAAATCCAGAAGAATGCAGCAAGGAACCTCCTATTGGGGCTACAATGTCCATGTCCTAACACTCGGACATAGAAATCTCTATAGCACGTATGACGGTAAGTTTTATCACACTAGCGGAAAAAATAACAAGTTAGCAACTATTCTCAGCTTCAATTTTTCAATCAAGTGGATAACATATCAAGCAATGGAAGTTGCAAACTAAAGTTTGATAGATTTTCTCTTTAGGCTCATATATCTATACATTGATAATTCAAAGTAACCACTTAACCTATTATCCACATGGCTATGGAACTACATTTACAAGAAGCAAATGTTGAATATGATGGTTCAGACAAAGATAGGCTAGTGTTCAAGAAATTGAAATGCAACGGGTCGGCCTCATCCCAATGCTTAAATGACATTCAAATATTTACTACCTATAAGTTTAAAAGGTCAGATAAATACATTTTATGCTTTGCGTTATATAAAGTACAAGAATGTCTAATGAGAACGTGGTCCCCTATTCCACATCTTCCATAAGTTACAGACATGAGGACAACCTCTGATGGCAGAAATTACATTGAGAATGTACGAAAGGACAAGAAGAATGCAATGCAGTG
>NC_026145.1:1267011-1283877 GCF_000512975.1 Sesamum indicum
CTATAATATAATTGATCCAAAAAGAAAAACCACCCATAAGAAGGAAAGCACTCTTTTTTCCCTAATTTTCTATGTTTCAAAGATGAAAGACATCAACACCTGTGAAATTGATAAACCTCTCAGAATAACTGTGTCTTAGAACCTATACTAAACAGTATTCGCAACAAGACATTGCATACATTTCAAGATGAATTCATGTGATTATTGCTCAGTTAATACGGAACCCTTTTATCAAACACCAAAGTAATAGAAGAATTCTCTTCCTTTCCGATGGCTAAACGAGATTAATATACCTTGAGCCTTTATCACCAAGGCCGTGTAGCCAAACTATGGTTGCTTGGTGTGTCCCTTTCGGCCTGACAACATGAGTCCTTCCAAACACCGATGTCATTCTAGAGGTTTGGCCACCTTAAACATTTAAGAGACAATGCTTTAACACATAATGCTCATAATCTAATTAACCATAAAAAATCTTAAGCAACTAGCAGTAGCTTAGAAGTAATTGCATCAAACACTATAATCACAAAAAGAAAGCAAAAAATTAACAGACCCCCATAAGAGCGATTAAAGCTCATGGCTAGACTCTAATATGAATGCAGAAGAGTCCCCTGGTAAAGATATGAAATAAAACTCACAATTGCCCATGCTATTTATACTAATTTTAAAGTGTGAAAACAGAATGTGAAATAAGCCTGTACAGGCTAGCCTTGGCATCCACCAGCAGCACACCACCTAAAACTAACAACTAAAAAGGATAAATCAAAAAGAGAAAGGAACCCATGAAAATCAAATTTAAATAACATAAAGAAAGTGCAAAAAGGAAAGGGGGGGAAAAAAGCTACAACCTTTAAGACCGCATAGAGTCCACAAAGAAGAAGAAATACACAAATTCAAGAATGACCCATGAGCCAACTAGACATTTCTCTCTCGGTTTCCCAATGTACATCCACAGAATCAATTCTAGCACACGCAAATGGAAAAAAAAAAAAAAAAAAAAGCACAAATGAAAAAAAAAAAAAAAAAACAAGCAGCATCCAAAACAATTCAACAAACATTTCCAAGAAAAAGAAATAAACACAATTTCTTTCCAACGCATATCAATTGAGACACATGCACACAACCTTACGCCCTTACCCACAACGAAAAACGAGAAAAGGATGTTGAGACCATATGCGAAATAATCAAAATTCGAGAAGCCTATAATCAAACAAGTAAGAAACACATACAGAATGAAGTTGCAGATACAGTGAAGATCAGATTCTTAGAAAATCAAAAAGAGAGAGAGCGGGGAGAGAGATAAAGTGGGGTAAGAGCATTTGTGCACCACCTGCTATTGGAGCTCTGAAGCTGAACAGAACCAAAAGTTCGTAGCCTTTTTCTCTTCCCTATTCGTCTGTCTATCTATTTGCTGCTGCTTAAGACTCGTCTACATTCTACTTTATTTTAATTTTAATAAAACAAAAATATAAAAGAGACTCTACCTATATAATTACGTTGCTTTCTCCTTCATAATAATAAATAAATATTTACTGGGATTAAGAGTTTTCGTTGTGACCAATGAGAGAGGTCCAAATTCTTTCTTTTAACTACTTTATGATACCTTCCCACTTTGTAGGAACACAACACAAGAAACTAATTTTTTTTTTTTTTTTTGTAAATACATAGATGTTTTCAAGTTAATCAACATATTATTATATCAGTTAATAAGCAATATTTTGAAATCGAACAATAACTTAAAACAAATAATTAAACAACACACCAATTTCAGGCGGACAAACAAATATACTACTACTAAAAATGGGCTAAATAGCTAAACTCGTAGGATTCAAACTCATAATTTGTTTTAACTACACTCGTGGAACTCGAACTCACACGAACTATTTTAAGTCGGATGGATCAAGAAGAAGTAGAATTCACCATGGTGTATACCAACAATGTCGATATCCTCCAATTCAGCCATCTACAGAGGGAGCTTACTTCAAAACTGACAATGCTTAGTAACTACCCGCATTTTTCAGTATACATATAACACTTGCCATTCATTGTGCCCAATCCCAAAGGCAGACACATTTCCATTCAAGCTTACAACTATCCAAGCAAATAATACCTCGACGTGATTCACAACTAATTTCTCAGTTATAGTTTCAACAAGTTAACATGACAAAACCCTTCAAAATTTCTACGGAGAAACATTATGGTGTTTGCACATGAAAAAACATTTGAGTTCATTTTGTCCCACTTTTCTATAAGTCCATTGTCCGCTTATGATATGGGACTCTTTAAAGGTTCTTCCAGGTAATCGTCACATGTTAAAGCACTTAAAGCCCCCCCACTGGAACACCATTGTTCATACACAAAACACGCATGCACCTAACAGGAGACGAAACATCACAAAGAATACTCCATTATCTCAACAAACTCGTACAAAATACTCTGAATCACAAAGTAGCAAGTCGGATCCGACAACACTATCCCTACAACCATCACAGCCATAAATTTTAATCCCGGCCAGAATCAGGTGACCCATCTCCATATGAAACCAGGCCTGTCTTCCGAGGGGGAGTACCAGATGATGACCTTGAGTTACCTTTGTCTGCACGCTTTGGGGATTGTGATTCACGAGACGAATGCGATCCAGATTGGCTCCGACTCCTGCTCCGTGAAGGTGACCTTCGCCTTTCAGCACGTGGTGACCCACGGTGCCTCTCCACAGGAGAACGACTGCGAATGGGGCTCCGGCTGCGACTATAACGACGGCCACGGTAGCGGATTGGACTCCGGGAGACACTAGCACTGCGGCTCCTGCTTCTCCTGCCTCTGTATCTGCAACAAGTTTCACCAAGAACTTCAATGAGAATAGTTCGTGTAATTGTGAGGTAGAAAAAATCGTGTAACACGTATTTGCAATCTTTCCCACTGCATGAACCCAATTGGTCAGAATTGCAGTAGCTACCAGACCTTCTAAAGTACTAGCATACAGGACATACAAATAGAGCAGCAAAAATCCTGAACATCTCGAGTAGCAAGCTAGCATACTAGCCCAGAAGTGAAATTAGTATTACACCAGCATGAAAAAGACAACTATTAAACATGATGGAGACATAAGCCATCTGAACCAGATACTCCCACATTAAAATTGGCTGCTAGCATTGCCCATGTTGAAAAGTGATAAAAAGCCACAAATACAATAAAGTGATAGAGAAGTATGCAAAAAAAGTCAAAAGATGCGTACCTTGGAGGTGTTCTTCCCCGAGGAGGGCTCCTGTAACGTCTAGGGGATCTTCTGTAACTTGGGTATCTATCAGAAATTAAAAAATGGAGACATTAAGAAAAGAAACATATGGTCTGTTATCTAGATAGTACAAGTTGAGAGTGTACTATGGTCTCATTAAACATTAAGGGGGAAGGAAGGTACAATTGTTCCTTACCTATCGCGGTCGCTTCTAGCACCATAACGATATGACCTTATAGGAGAACGATCGGGGGAGCGACTTCTATAACGACGGACATAAGAGTATCGGTCACTGAAGCCCCTTCCCCTTCTAATGCGTTTGGGTGATCCATCAACTGAAGGGCTTCTTGATGAACTCCTACCACGATCAGAAACAGGAGACCTTGCCCTACGGCCTGCACTTACAGGACTCCCAGAGTAGCTCGGCCGATTAATCCTTCTAGGTGCCCTGACTGGACTTTGGCTAGGGCTTCTCCTAGGGGCCCTGCCAGAGCTTCTGCTAACACTTCTACGTGAAGATCTGACAGGGCTTCTGCTTATGCTCCTTCGAGAAGGTTTACCCGAGCTCCTGCTTAAACTGCGTCGAGCAGATCTCACAGGACTGCGACTGGCTGATCTAAACGAGGACCTCCTGGGGGAGATTCTTGGCGGACTCCGCGAAACTCTTCTTCTGGGAGGAGAAACCATGGGACTTCTACTACGACTTCGTCGTGAATGAGATCTAGCAGGGGGGCTCATGCTGACACTTTTTCCTCTCTTGCTCCTAACCGGACTCCTGCTGCTTCCACTCCTAACTGGAGTATTGCTCCTGCTTCTGCCAGAGATCTGTCGTGGGCTTCTGCTAACACTGGGGCTTCTGCTCCTGTTGTGTTTTGCACCAATATCCGGACTTCTGTTAGCACCCCTGGGACTAATGCTCATACTCTTACTAATGGTTCTTTTAGGACTTAAGCTTCGACTCCTGCCAATCGAGCATTCAATAAATCATCAGATTTTGAAGAATTAGCATAACATAGTGGGGGGACATGAATGAAAGGGAATACAGACCTAGATTTGCTTGGAACATCTACCACATCAGGGTCTCTATCAGCACTCCTGTCAGATTCTGTTCCCGCTTCAATACCATTACTTTTTCGATGATTCCCATTTTCCCTTGGAAACTCGCCCTCTTCCCTTTCAGACACGTCAGCCACATCCCCTTTCTTATGATTCAATTGTGTGTTTTCTTGCTTGTCAAGTAGGGGAGAATGATTTGCTTCTGGGAGATTGCAAAATAAAGCAATAAGGAAAAAAAAGACTTAAAAAGAAATAAAAGACCTAATAGAGGAGGGAAGTTAAATTACCAGAGGTTTTTTTAAGCTTTCCACCAACTGCAGCATCATCTTCAGAGCTACTTCCACTTTTACTTTCGGTATCACTATCTGAGACACTGTTCCTACAGACACCAAACCAAAAAGTATAAACATAGAAAGCCAATGCAATTTCCACTCACTGTCATGGTTAGAAATGACTGATATTTTTTCCAGCCACCTGGAACTGTAAAGAGAAACAGAATCTTCACAAATAACTTCAAATGCACAACATATAGAAATATGATAACCAACAACCTCTGAATGATAATTGCAACCAAAACATGCATGGTCAGCAAGTCATTGCAATATGTAGACCACAATAACTTGGGGTATTGGCCATTCACACCCTAATCTAGCAACAGCATGGTAATGGTCGTATTGGACTTAAAGATCAACAACCCAAAACATATAGTATCCTCCTCAAATTTGGAAACCAAGCTTCAACTAATGGGATGCAACAGAATACTACAATAGGTCAAAGGGATTGTAACAAGGAAGAACACAATGGTTCTGCTGCTACCTTTTAGATTTACGTTTTGACTTTTTATCCCGCCTCTTGCGGCGTTTTTCATGCCTTCTATCCTTCCTTTTTCCACGCCTATGCCGATCCCTCTTGGATCTCTTCCTCTTCTTACGCCTGTCATCACTTGAAGAGCTAGTGTCACTTAATGAGGAATCATACGAGTCAGAATCAGTATCAGATTCAGAAGTGTCGGTATCAGTGTCTGTTGAACTGTCTGACTCGGACGTGTAATATCTTCTTCTTCTCTTCCTCCTCTTCTTTGAAGATTTCTTGTGCTTCCCCTTGCGCTTCATCTCGTGACTATTTTCCTCTACAGCATCCTTCCCAATTTTCAACTTATTCCCCTTCTTTTTATCTGTACAGACCAGGAGTTAATATATGAAGCAATATGAAAACCACTTCAATAATGAACATAGATCTAGTGGCAAGACCTGTTCTAGGCAAAAGTAACCAAATAAACATGACACACTACAAATGCACTCAGCAACTGTCATTTCTCGAGAAAGGGAAGGACTTCATCTGGACAAAAATATGTACATTTCAAACAAATTTGTTTTCCTACCATCATGTGCTTCTCCGGAATTAACTATTTTCACTGTCACAGCAGGTTTCCCCTCATCATCTCCAGCATTTTCAATCTTTTTCAACACTTCATGCCCATCAACAAGTTTACCAAAGACAATATTTTTCCTGTTGATCAGATAACACCAATCAATCAAGGCTACAACAAGCCGAAAATATCAAGCAGGGCGGAATAGCATCACTACACATCAGATTTAGGCTTCTGCTTCTAAATTCTGGTCAAATAAAGAGATTTCTCAACTTTCAAATGGGAGGATACTCCATTATAAACCCGTTTGCTAAAGGGAAAAAAAGAAAAGGATATCTGAAAAGATCCACCTGCAACCGGAAGGTAGAAATGAGAATAAAAAGCGTGTGTGTGGGTGGGTGGGGGAGGGGGGGCATACTTGTTCTTTCGGCATAATAAGACATGCCAAATAACAAGGCAACTCAACATTACCTATACAACAGTAACTGATACTGATGGCTTTAGTTTGAAGAAAATCATCTGACTTACAAGTACCTCAGAAAAATACAATCAAGGGTAAAAAGAAATGAAGAAAAAAACCTATCAAGATGATGATCAGCCTTAAAGGTGATATTGAACAGAGAGCCACGTTCATCACGATCAGCAATTGCCATAGATAACAAACCAGCACCATCATGTTTCAGTTTAGGAGACTCATCTGAAAAACATTAGCAGTTTCAGTAGCTACTCCAAGACTGTTACGACTGGAAGACATGCAGTAAAATCCTCAACAAACCATTCACATTAAAATAACGCACCACTCATAAACCAAACACCATCCTTCAATCAAAACAAGCAACACACTAAACTTGCAAAATAATCTGCAACATTCAAATACCATAACTTGACAGGCTTCTGAGAAGCTAACAAAGCAACAAGTGAAAGTCCCATAAATGCAAGTTCCAACATTATATAGCTCACTTTCAACTACCAAGTCCCATAAATGAAGTTACGGAAAAGAAACATATTGCTTCATTCAACAGCATAATATTCACCTAAGAAAAGAATAAAATCATGCATGTCATATCCAAAATTACATAAAGTTAAAGCAGGAAAAAAGTGAAAATGCACATATCCACGATTGTTAAATAATAACATCGTTATTTAGCAGAATTTCTGAGAAAGGCTTTGAAAACAAATAGTATCTTCAAAAAATTCTAAATAGAATTTTGATGAGGTAGGTGGAACATTTAGATTCCTACCATACTAAGAGAAACCAATTGTTCCAATATCACTAGAACTGAAGCTCCAACGCAGCAAGAATAAGATCAAACTCAGCCCAACCTTCAAAGGCAATAGAAAGGAAATCCACTTGTTTTCATGATAAAAAAATAAGTTAAAAATATAAAAAACATATGAATGTGTTTTGTCTTATTAAGTCAACTTCGATTTAGGTTCTTTTTGTACACCAATTTCTGTAACAGTTAGCAATACTAGCCCAGATGATAAACTGAAAACTAACAGAAAAAATGAAACAAAGAACAGATTCTTGCCTGGAAACTTTCCGCCATATATACTTTCTCCATAGTTACCTGCAAAGTTGAAGATAAAACCCACTTAAGCATTCCAAAAGAGAGCTTAATGTATCATAATACCAACAGGCTCACAGCATACCATCTTGCCGAAGAAAGTCCCCTCCCTGCAAAACAGTTAAAAGCTTTAATCATTATTTATTACAACGAAAACACATAATTTGGTACTGTTTATGCAAGGTTTAGTCAATCATAATAATCAACAACTCAGTAAGTACAACCTTAAAACTATATCACAAGAAATGCAGTCGTGACCATCAGCCCTGTCACAGGATAAACAAGGATAGCTGACTAAACAAAGACCAATTTTCATTTATGCTCAGTACGAAATAAATGTCCTGAGCAAATTGATCATATTAAGCTCATATTCCTGAGCATTTAAATAAATGAAATGAAAAAGTAAATAACATACCTGTGCCACATATCCTTTGATGATACGATGGAAAAAGGTTCCTTTGTAATGTAGCGGTTTCCCAGTTTTAAGGCTAACACCTTTTTCTCCTGAAGGACAATGCAAAAATCAGGTGAATAAAAATGAATTTATCACACGAAAAAGGGGATCAGTGTTAACAAAGTTGAAGAAACGAATGAGATTTCTCAACAGAACTTATTAACATATTGTATGACAACAAGGCAATAAAAATTATCAAAGCTTCAGGCTTCTCTGAACCAACTTAGAGCTTTAAGAAGCCCATAAATAGCCAGATGGTTAATGAATCAAAGAAAGAAAGGTAAAGCTACATAATCAGTTAAGGAGTAAGATATAAACTGCAAAACGAGAAGGGGGCGACATTACCAGTACAAAGTGCACGAAAGTTTTCAGCAGTCTTGGGAGCAACATCAGTAAAGAGCTGTGTTGCAGAAGAAAACAATGATATAGGATCAGAATATATGCTAGTCAAAAAGATATGGCGATGTATTGAAAGTGAAGTTAACTTATAAGTTAACAAAAAATTGATACAGTTCAAGAAAAACATAATACCTCAAAAATCATCCTCTCAAAAGGATCTCCATCGATTGAGACATCCAAAAACACTAGAACTTTCTTCTTATTTATTTTCTCCATGCCCCAACTTCACTCTCGAGCTAAGATTATAAAGTTTGTCAATGTCAATTACCAAAAAGGCATGTCAACAAATTCCAAGCAACAACTTCTGCAATTACCATCAAGAAAAAATCTTCTTGAATGTAAGAGCATCATCAATACCAGTTTCACCATTGTCAGATCTAAAAAGGTGCAAAGGTGAAGTTCGTGCAACTGCTCTTAAAATTTTCACTCTGGACCAATTTAACATCATATTCTTTTCCTTTCTTTTCTTACTGTGATGGGTTTTTAACATCATATTCATTAAATAAATTATTAATAAGTAAAGTATCCTGCAAAAATGTAAGGAAGAAAAATATAACCCGACAAAGATATCCAGCACCAAAATACCCCATGTATACCAATGCAAACGACATTGCAGCAAGAAACTCTAGATAAACAAGTAAATCGATACTATGATACACACTAAAAATCAGAATCACATCCGAAACCCTAAACCCTAAAGAAATGTGTCTTTTCCACAAAGCACGGAATCGTTGAAAATTAACTTCGTAACCAAAACAAAAACAACAACCAAGATTCATTAGCAAAACGAGCACAATCAATAACATGAATTATACCTAAAACCCCTCCCGCGAGAACTGAGAAGCGAACGCTGAACAACAAATGATCCAACAATTAAAGCGCGACGATATATATTTCAATAAAACGCAGAATTGAAACAGATGATGTGCTCTTATACTAGGGTTTTGAGCACCTGAGAAACGATGCAGCTAAAAGAGCTGCTCCTCTCCACATAAACGTGGCGATGAAAGAGAGCGCCTGTGCCTGCGGGAGAGGAAAAAAAACCTAGCCTTAAAAACGCTTTTAATTTTGATGAATCTTATGAAAAAGCAACTTCTATTATAGAATCTTGATTGATTTTACTTTATGGACCCTGTGTACATAAAACTGTTGTCCTAGAACCAACCCAAAATTCTGGGACGACCCAGGTCCTGATTGTATATTGCTTCTATATTTATGGGATAATTGCTTTTTTTTTTTTTTGGTATAATTATAAAATAAAATTTATATAATTTAAAAAATTATATTTAATAATTTTTTTAAATTTATTTTTGTTTAATAAATAGGTCCACCTATAAGTCAAAATTAACTAAAATTTTGACATGAACAAGAAAATAAATAAAAATCGATACTAATCCTGTTATGTTACTCTACTCGAGACATCGGGCTGATAGCCGAGGTACTCATCATGTCGACCATCATCTTCTCCAGTTGGACCATCCGATCCTCCATCTCCGAGTGTGGTGGTGGCCACGATGATGTGTAGATCCAGCTTGAGATGCAGACTTCAGAACCAAGGCGGAATATACGGTAAGTCTTATGCAATATCATCGAAAAAAGAAAAAAAAATGTTAAAATATTAAAATAAAAATATAGGATAATATAAAGAAAATAAAAAAGAAATACCTTCAAACTCTCAAACAATAATTATTAGTCTTCTGACGATACATACTGCAAATATCCCCAGGGGTAAGGATAGTGTCCTCGCACCGTTGTATCGATGTGCCGGTGAAATTTGCGATCAGACCTGAAATAACAAGTTAATTAGTCATTATCAAAATAAAATAATGAAAAAATAACATAATAACAAAAAAAACAACCCATGTCATTGATGTTGATATCTTGATGCGTTGATGGTGGGGAAGAGGGGAGGTTATTGGTGGTGCAGCCCACGGACATGCAAGATCTATCATCGGTGGAGCAGTAAACAGCCTCATTTCATTTGTGACTGGTATAGCAGAGGACGAGCCAATTTTGTCAGGTGGTGGGGGTGGTCGAAACACTATTTTTGCAACCTAGGAAGCATCACCCGCCAGTGGTGGAATCATGCGGCCACGACCTTGGCCTTGTCCACGTCCTACAGGAGGCAGACTACCACTAGAGATAACTTATAAAATTATAGTAAATATTAGTTTTTGAATTTTTATAATTAATGTAATTAATAATTTTTTAATTATTATAATTTTTCCAAATTCGATTATTATTATAATTATCTAGATATTTTAATAATTATCTAATTATTTTTTAAATAATCTAAATATTGAAAATTTTAAATTATCCTAATTAATGTAATTTTCCTGTATATGTGGTTTAAATTTCAATATTTTCACTAGAATTATATTTATTTATTTTATTATTTAGCTAAAATTCAATAATTTTCCTAAAATGTGTACCAAAGACAAACAATTTCTCTAATTTCCCATCTTTCTAAAATTTTATAATTTTTAAAAAATGACATAAAAATGCAGAAAATTGAACCTAAAATTATAGAAAATAAAGACAACTTTACAAAAATTATTAATTTAAAAAAGTTACATAAATGATTATTTTCACAAATCACAAAAATTATTTCCACTCAGGTAATCAAATTTAAATTTTACAAAAGAAATTTGTATTCCATATAACTATGTATTTTTTATTTTTTGTGTTTTCCTTTTTTTTTTACCATTTTTCTTCTTTCTTTATCTTTTATCTTTTACTTCTTTTTTCATTTCCTCTCCCTTCTTTTTTCTCATATCTCTTTTAAATTTATGGATAATTTAAATCGATTTAGTGGTTATTTTTAAGATGGAAAAATGTAATTATCCGTAAGAATAACTAAACCAAGGCCCAATTGCATTGGCCCATTTATTTTGTTATGTAGCTCTCCCAAACATCCACCAAAAATTTCTGCGGTGAAAGTGCTTTTACAAATAAAGCACGACTTTCACAAGAACAGCATCGTGCGCGATTTTAGATAGGTTGAAGCTTCCCCAACTGAAGAGAAGGGGAGAATAAGGCTCGATGCCAAAAACCGCTGTAAGCAAATGGAGGTTTTGAGGAAAGAAGAGGGGAAGCCATGGCGAGTCCTGGAATTCTACAGCGGCATTGGTGGCATGGTATAATAGTTCAGAACTTGTCTGTTTACAACTTTGCTCCAATGTATGTGCAATTTTTCTTATTTATGCAAGATTTTTGGCGGGGAAGTAATTTTTATGTGTTTTTTTATTTCTGAAGAGATATTCATTGATTAAGGCGGAAGTAGATGCTGTGGTGGTGGAAGCATTCGACATTAATGACGTTGCTAATGATGTTTATGAGCATAATTTTGGGCACCGTCCGCACCAGGTTTCAGTTCTTAATGTTCGGCTTTGTTTGTAGTTTATGATGTTGCTGTTAATTCATCTTGTTTACTAGTGTTGATATGGAAGTTAGAGATAAAGAGTGGTCATGCAACTTGATTTGTGCTGAAGAATCAAGATGGGAGTTCTTTTCTTTTAAGTGTCTTCTTCATGCGAATCAGATCAAGTGCTTAGGTCCTGAAGAATGTCAATTTGCAAATTAGTGTTGTTAGATTCCCATGTATGCTAAGTATTAACTTTCAGCTGTTGCTTACAAGAGTAAGTTGCTATTAGGGGTGCAAATGAGTTGAGCTGTTAAAATTTTAAGATCGAGTTCAATATCCAATTTGTATCATGAGGCTTGAGGTCAGCTACAAGCTTTATTGAGCACGAGCTCATTAATTATTAGAATTGATACTGTTATTTGGATTGCACTATATCATTCCAAGGTTCAAGTTTATATACCAGCTTTCAAGGGCGTGTTAGCTTGAGTTTGAGTGGATTCACTCAAACCTTGCCAGTTACAACCCAATGATGCAGTAGTAAAGAATGCAAGTCAGTAAAATTCTGTGAGGCTGAGGGAAAATAATATTCACATAGAAAAGTTTTGGTTGGTTTATAACTACTCATGCAGTCATGCTATTCTCATAAATGATGTTACTATATTCATTTTGGTGAGTTAGGGTAACATTCAGACCTTTAGTGCTGTTGACCTTGACAACTACAAGGCAGATGCATGGCTCTTATCTCCTCCTTGCCAACCTTACACACGGCAAGGTGATGACTCAGCTTCTTTCGTTTCTTAAAATTTTTTCTCATGCAATTTATTTGTTTTGTAATTAGTTGTTTGCCGGTCAATTGGCTATAGATTCTTAAACTTTCTTTATATTAAGGTCTCCAGAAGGGGTCGAGTGATGCTAGAGCTTCTTCTTTCCTGAAGATTCTCAAACTTATACCACAAACTTCAAGGCCTCCACTCATGCTATTTGTGGAGAATGTTGTAGGATTTGAGGTTTGTTGTTTCTGCATTTTTTTCTGTTAGGGAAAAGACTACATTATCGATTTGAAGATGTCAAGCTCCTAAAAACAGAGGAGGTCTTAAGTGCAGTAAAATATATTCACGGATACTGATGGGCACCCTAGTTTGCTATAAGTGGTCGGGGCTTAATTTGGCCTAAACACTTAATAGATAGGAATGGAGTTATCAAATTTAGCTAATTATATATTCTCAATGTTGTGCCTTTCCGCTAATGTTTCTGACCAATGCTGTTAATTGTTTGTTGCAGACCTCTGATACACATAAGAGGATGATTGCAATGCTGAGAGAAAACCATTTTGACACACAAGAATTTATTCTAAGCCCTTTGCAGTTTGACGTACCCTATTCTCGGCCTCGCTATTTTTGTCTGGTCCATCTCTCTCTCCCCCCTGCATGCGCCCAGACTCTTTCTGGTCACCTATTCTTTTTGCCCATCATTTTTCCTCTTTATGCGCCGTAACTATCTCGTTGCTTATATCTATATGGCTAGTTTCTTTGAAGTGAATTATGGAGATTGTTAACTTTGCTGTATGACTGATCTTCACTCTATTGATTGGTCAACATTGATTGTTGCAGTGTCTTTATTTACAAAGTTTTAAGCCAATGTCTTTGCTAACTCCTAGTTTAACTAAATGATATACCTTCTCCTTGCTTCCACATTTCCAAGAAGTATTTCTGCCACTAAAGAAGCAGAAGAAAGCAATTTTGTATTTTCTATATTTGGCGGGAAACTTGGCATGTATTTATCAGGTTGTTTTTCATGCATTATCAAACTGCAGGCGAAGCGGAAACCTCTTTCTTTCCGGAATTCAGAATTCAATGGTAAGCTTCTTTGGACTCCAGGCCCTGTACTTGGATTCAATGAAAGCATGGTGACCACTGAAGAAGCAGATTCACAAGGATACTTAAATAAATTACTAGAAACTTGTCGGCCAATTATTGATTTTCTGGAACTGAAGAGTTTTACTAGTGAAGTAATTCCAGATTCTGGCACTATGCTCGCCAACAGTTCTGAAAGTTCAAAGGTTACTGAAGAAAGAAATGGATCTGATAATCCGTTAAATCAATATTTAGTGCCATCTAGCCTGGCAGAAAGATGGGGAAACGCTATGGGTATCCTTGTTCCCAGCCTGTCTTGATAATTCCTCTCCCATGTCATCAGCATATTTGATTCATTTTCTCTAGCTCCTATACCGTTGAAACAATTCCTTGATGGATCATAGATATTGTTTTCCCTGAATCAAAGCGCTGCTGCTGTTTCACCAAAAGTTACTTTCGATATGTGAAGGGTACAGGTTCCCTTTTGGCAACTGTTCCGGTAGGTCATTGTCAGAACCTGCTCAGCTTCTATATTTGATACATATTATCAACACTTGAAATTCTTATCACCAGAAACTATTACAGCTGCTTCCGAATTCTGGCATATGGCATCCATAATCTGTCTTTCCTGTGTGCTTGGCTTCTCATGAATTTCAACTGCCTTTGTTTCTTAATCATGCGGGATCTTCTGACGATTGAATACATTATTCTGAAAATGATAAATGTTATTAATCCTTTGTATGTACACACATCAATATATTTTCATTTATACAAATATGCTTATGCGTACATGTAGATATATATGCCTGCACTCATATCTTGAATTGTATGTGTATGCCTTTTTGTTGATAAATTGGTAATGGACTTCTTTGATGACTTTCTGGATATGATATACTATGCAAGTCATAGATCATGCTCTTCATCGGTAAGTTCAGCGATTTGGGATGGTGTTTTTGTTTCTGTTAAGAACTATTGATTTTAGATGTCATCATTCACTCATCATGCAAAATCGTAATCCCAACATATTTCACAGGGAAAGATGAAAGATAAAGTGTCTTCCTTGCAAGAGCTTCGTCTTAGGTACTTCACACCGAGGGAGGTATGCATGAATTCATTATTTCTTCTGATGTTAGTTCAGTTCTTGGCTTGTATATGATTGTGATTGTTGCCACTTTATTTCCTCAAGTGTACTCTTCCCTATTATTGTCAGGTCGCCAATTTACATTCTTTCCCGGAGGACTTCCAATTTCCAGGACATGTTAGCCTTCGTCAACGGTACACATCTTGTTCCAATTAACATGTATATATATATATATAGGGCCGTTTGGAATCGTTTTCATGTTTTAATTGACTAATTAATAAATATAATCTTGTTCCGTTGCTGCAGTTATGCTTTGCTGGGAAACAGTTTGAGTGTTGGAGTGGTGGCACCCCTATTTCACTATCTATTTACTCATGAATGATTCTAATGCTACTGCACTCTCCAATGATACAAATGCGGATGATATCCTCATAACTCAACTGAGGCGGCAAACCGATCAATTGCTACTTCATCGAGTTCTTGCTGTTGGAAATCCTCAAACTCCATCTCATGCACATAACATCTTTGCCTGGGGTACACTATTACTTCTTGAAGGTTTGACTTGCATACTGTGAACAACAGGGGCTGCGCTGCCGGCCTCGGCTCCTCAAGTGACTCAATATACATCTACTAGTTGCAGAATTCATCTGCCTCATGTAGCTTGTGAGTTGAAAAAAATTGTGAAGCAACCTTATGTGGTTTTGCAGTTTAACCAATTGTTATTTTCAGCACTTTTTTTTTAAAAAAATTATGTTGAGTGACTTTTGTGGGTAAACAGGAAAAGAAAGGAAAATGTTAGTACAGTTGAAAGAAGTACTAATCTTTCCTCATATTGGAATGATTGATTATATGGCTCCCAACCACAACTTAATAATTTTTGAAATTACAAAAGATAAAGGATGAGTGAGTAGCGTGGCAACCACATTTGAATTTTGTTTTCTATTTATTTATTATTATTTTTAAATAAAATCAATAAATGTCTCATTTCAAATTTAGGTACATTAGTTATTGAATTTATATTAAACTGATATTGTATAATTCGCAATGTTAATATGTTTATAATCAATATATATATATATGTGTGTGTATAAGGAAATTTTTGTTATTTACTTATCAATTATTTCTTTTGAATATGCTTTTAAAATATATTTCTTTTGAATATAAACAAATTAATAATTAGGGTAATTATACTCAGATTCTTTTTTAAAATGTGAAAATTATACTTTTTCTTCAAAAAATATTAAAATTGCATTTATACCTCATTTAAAAATTCATCATTTGCCCATAACCCCCTTTCTAGATAGAAAATACTTATATTATAAAAAAAAAATGTATTGCTCATTTAATATTTTAGTGTAATGATTTTGTACTTAAAAAAAAGTTTGTATTAACCTCACTTTATATATACACATATATATTATATTTATCCCATTTATAAGTAAAAAATATATATAGAAATATTAAACGAAGGATAAAATTGAAAATTTATGTAATTTTTTGTTGGTGTCTCCTAATGGAAGGGGTGTATGTGTAATTTTAAAAAGTTATTGGAGAAAGATATAATTTTGTATTTCTAAAGAAAGTTTAAGTGTAATTAATTTTAATAATTAATAAATAAATTTAAAAGTATTTAGAACAATGTATTAATAAACAAAGAAATATGAGAAAACAAATGCAGTGGAGTACACGACAAGGGGAGGAGCGTGAGCTGTAAATATTCTTTTCCATCTCCAACACAAATTAGGATTAGGTAGTCTCCTGCTAAGGGCGTGCATTACGCACACCCACCCCACCCCACCCCACCCCACCCCAGCATTTTTTCTGGTGTGGAATAGAGTTTTAAACCAAATTTTCATAATACCCATACTACCCCTCCCCTACATCTCTTATCGATTTTTATTAATTATTATTTTTATATATATATACAGAGACATATTTTTGGGCCCCCAAATTTTATTTTTGCCCAAGCAAGAGCAACAAACCCTAGAACATTAAAAGTGAGAATCAAAGTCTGTTTTGCAGAAGAGCATCGGAGATCAAAACCATCTAATTCCAGCTTCTCTGGTCGTAAATTCTCCTTCAATTTTCCGAAAAGGTTAGTGATTTTTTAAGTTTAAGTGGTTCAATTCCCCGTACTTTAAATCCCTAAATTGATCGAAGCTAACTGTTTCGATTTGGGGATTTTACCAACTTTTATGTTTTTCATGAATCTGTTTCCTAATTCAGTTGTTATTTGGTTGAATTTCTGTTTTATTCAACGTTTTGGCAGACTTATGAGTTTCTGGTATTCTCTCTGTTATTTATTTTTCTAGTGATAGCGATATTTGGGAGATTGTCGTAGCTGTCCTATTCTTCGAATCGAGTGATCAATTGTTTATTTAATTTGAGAGAATATTTTGATTATTTTTAGTAAATTTATGTTTTTGAATTTGAATTGGAAGATCAGCTTTCTCAAAGAGTATATGTCATATGAACTGATCGTTGGAGATG
>NC_026145.1:1283887-1413935 GCF_000512975.1 Sesamum indicum
TTAGGTTTTCTTTTAATATAATATTTTGTGATATCAGGGATTTCTACAATTTTTACTCACGGATAATAAGAGATATTGAGAAATTGTTTTTAGTTTAAAAAATCTAAGTTAATTATACTGTTATCCTAGGGGTATAGGATTTAAATGTGATTCAAGATTAGATGAAGACGTCTCAATGACTTCTTGTTGCCAAATGCTTTCAAGATTTAATTGATATCTCAAACTATTTGAATTCTGTAAGTTGTGAGATCCAGATTTAGTTCTAATTTACTCCTTATCTTCTTTTGATGTTCTGTCATTCAGTGTGATTGTTTACTTCCAAGTTCATGTGCTGTTCTCTATAAATCTCTGTTCTCTTTATTGTCACAGGCTTTTGAGATTTGTTGAAGTGGATTGCTTAAAATGAGATTCAAGAAAGGGGACAAAGTAGAGGTTATGGACAGCAAGGATGTCCCAGTTTCGTGGCGTGCTGCAGAGATCCTGTCTTGTATTGGCCATACTTACCGCGTGCAGTACGATTCTTATCCTGGTATGGCTAGTAATCAAATGGTGGAGATGGTTCCACTGAAGTTTTTAAGACCACGCCCTCCTCTGGTGCAAGGTGTGGAGAGTTGCATTGCTGGAGACATTGTGGAGGTGTTTTATGAGTATTCCTGGATGATTGCTGCTATCTTGAAGGTTCCTGGTGTCAAAAAAACAAATAAAAGGAATAAGATCAATCCGCAGGATGCAGCATTCCAAAATCAATATTTAGTAAGGCTACTTGGGTGCTCACAGGAATTAGTTATTGACAGATCAGACATCAGGATGAGACAAACCTGGCATGATGACAAATGGATACTAATGGGAAAGGTATGTTGCATTTTTTGTTTTTTTAATCCAATCACTAGAGTCATTTCCTCTCTTCATTCATGCCATAGATGTATGTGGAGTCTTGGGATTGGCTCCATTTCTAGATGTTAGCAATACATATTTAAATGTAATTGGTTTTTACTTCTCTTGTTTGCTACTGTTAGTATGCATTCTTCTAAATCCTTCTCTTGTCGAATGCTTTTGCCTTATTTATGCTTTTGGCTCTCATCTGAATAAATCCTACCACTCTTTTGGATGCTCAATGTAACTGTAGAATTTGAGGATCAATTATTATGCTAACCTTAGGTTTAGAAGTTTCATTTTGCCAATATCTTATGCAATGCATGTAATTTGTTCTCTTCGGAAGTCTCCCTTTTTGTGAGTACATGTAAATCCAATTAGTTCCTAAATTTGCTCCTCCTAAGCTCCTAGTTTCTCCTGTATGCAGAGTTCCCAAGCAGGCGATGATGTAATATCCAGCAAACCATCAACATCAAATTGTTGTGCAGAGATGAATTTCCAGGTGCCACAACTTAATGCAAGGGCTAAAAGTCGACCCAGAAAATATTTGATGAACATTCAGGATAATGCTGCATTGTTGGGATCTGCAGCGACCTCTTCCAGATCCCTGAAGAGGATGTCTCCCTATGATTCCTCCATTGTTGAAACACATAATGGGCATATCCAGAAATTAAGAAAAGTTGAGAGAGAAGGCTGGAAGCGGCGAGTGGTTGCTTCCCCGGTGCTTGAAAAGGTAGATGCTGTTGCTTACCCAAGAGAAATTTTGGGTGAAAAGAACATGCATGCTTCCTCTAACATTATACCATATGGATATAATCACATGCAGAGGGCAAAAGAAAATGATTTTCTTGGCTATTCTGGGGTGAGAAGCTCTGAATTAAATCGTTCTGACAGTGATGCTTGTTCTGTTGGTAGCTGTAGTGTTACTAACCAGAGTCCTAAAAACTGTTATGGTGATTCTATGCCTGTGCACTGCCAAGAGATGGACACCCTTTCTAGTGATGCAGAGTCATCTTATGGATCAGGCTCCCAGCAAAGAAGTTCGTTTCTTCCCCCAAAGGAGGAGTTAGAGGTCAGTATACGTAGGTTAGAGTTGCATGCTTACCGCAGCACTCTGGAAGCATTGTATGCATCTGGTCCCTTAAGTTGGGAACAGGAGGCATTGTTGACAAATCTTCGTATTATGCTCCACATATCAAATGATGAACATTTGAATGAGCTGAAGCACCTAAGTTCCACTAAAACTGCCATTAGTGTTAGATAATCGTAAAAAGTTCTTTTCATCACGTCTTTGTTTTATAGCAGGTTTAAGCGTTGCCTTTTCTCTTGCAACAATGTAAGAAGAAACATGCACATCACACTTTGTATCTTCTGCCTTGGTTGTTACTCGTATATCTGTGCAGACATTTGACATTTTGTACCAAAGAGTTATGTATCAAATTTTAGTTGTTAATTAATGTAGACTATCTCCGAAAGCAATGGCTTTTCCATTCTTATTTGGAATTTATTTTGTCTTGTATCAGTACCTGTTCTTATTGACTATATGGTAAAAAGAAAGCTGCAGTGTCTTGCCCATGCAAATTTTTTGGGATGCGCTTGATCTTAAAGATCGTAAAAGTGTTGTATGTGAGTGATGATGACAAACCTGTTTGCTCCATTTGGTGTCACATATCTTTTTTAATTTCCAATTAGGTGCACTTCTTTCCTTCTAGACTTTTAGCACGACTCCAGCATGTACATGCATATTGTGTAACTATGGAATTCACACCTGCCAGACCTGAATATCAGCTGGTAACTGCATTTATCTGAAGAGTGCAAAAGTTTCTTGAATTGATACAGGAGAATGCAATCTTCAGGTTGACTTCTGAATTTGGCTCTGCATGTAGATGCTACCAATTTATGTTAAGAAGCTAACTAAGGCTAGTTTGATTCTGTTTTGTATTGAGATTGAGTGAAATGCTGCTACATAGTGCTTTTTGGATGTTCTGATTTCGCCATTCAACTTTGGCAGCACATGAGTTTCTCTTTGAGGAATTTATTGATCAGACTTCAACCTGTACTTTATTTTCCAGGGCTACAGTTGGAGGCATGCTTCATTTGCTTCCAATGATTTACAGATGATGCCAGGGTTTGCCGCCTTTCTCTTGGCATTGAACTTTGGACGATTCAATCGTCTACTTTCAAAGAGATGCTACAGTTTTATGGCTGCTCCCTGGTATCGCAATTTAATCTACAGTATTTCTTTTAAGTCCAGGCTTAACTGGATGGATATATTAACCCGTCTTCTACTGTAGGAACAAGTATAGCTAAACATAACCGAGCTGCTTGTACAAGGTTCCTTGTCTCCTTAGGAACATTAGTTCAAATTGCATGTGAAGTTAACCATCTCTTACATTTTGTGTGCCATTTTTGCTGAAACTGTGTTCGTTGATTTTTTTGCACGGTTGTTGTAACCATGTTAAACCAAAACTCTACACATGACAGACACAGTTGTATGGATTTCTATATTGAACTACCATTCAAACTTGTGTTTTGACACTTCATGTATCTAGACATTTATGAGTTTGGAGCAGGTAGGGAATTGTTTCCAGTACTCTTCTGTTTCTTTCATTTACATCATGTACTTTATGTTTCCATCTGTTTTTGTAACTCTGTTAATGAGCAACAAGAAAACTCCAGATCTGTGACGATGTAAAGACAGCGTATGAAATATGCAACCTATCATTTTCTGGAAAATCACATGATTCTGTTATCCTTTTCCCATCATTGTATATCCTTAGCGTTGTTACAGAAGCAATAATTTTGGCTAATTACTGAAAGATACTGGATGCTTACAACAATGGCCATGTTTGCAGTGTTCACGTAGTCGTTACAACCCATGCATATGTTACTGATTGACAATTCATAATGGAATCAGATAATTTAAGTAGCTCCCCTGGAAACATTCCTGAGGAGAACTAATGAGTCAAGATCCAAGGGAAAAGATCAGGCATGTCATTGTGACAATAAAAATGATCTGAAGTGAGTTTGGCTGTCCAGTAGATATGCGTCAAGAATACATGAATGCCTCCAGTCCTTATAAAACAAGCTGATCAATGTTGTTGGATGGAGAGACAGAAGCGAAAAGCCCGGATAGCGCCTCGGAACTGCACCGATTCAAGCTGGTAAATTCTCTACCCTTTTTTGTGCCAAATTCAAAGTTTTGTTCTCCCTCAAAGTACTATAGTACACTCCCTGAGGGTGAAAAGAATTATCTTGCTCCTAAAACTAAAACACCTTAGATCTGTCTCTGGCTGAGCACTTGCCAAACAATTTTGAGCATGTGTATGATCGATCAATATGGAAACATCCATTGCAAATGTTATGTAACAGCTTCCGTGGATGCATGCATATGATCATTACCAAGGTTTTTGTAGTGGCTTCTGTGCATCCGAGTTACTAATCCATTTTGTCGGGTGCAGCCAACATTGAAACTGGTTCCACCAGTTTGTTCATTGGATATCTGTGATTTCTAGAAGAGCAAAGTTCAGAATCTGCTGAAGGCATACTGAATACTATGTGAAGATGCAACATGTGATGTGTGTAAGAATAGAGTCAATAGGCTTGTCTTATTAAATAGTAGCCACATATAAGATGTTCTATACAGAATAGGCATTTTTTTAAAATTTTATAAGAACTCAAAAGCTCCCTCGCGGCGAAATAAAAATGTTTAGTTTCTCTTAACAGTTTTTGGCTATATTTTTAATTCTAACATATTCACTTATGACGTTATTTTGAACGATGAAGGACTCCTTTTCGGTTCTAATTTTATGACGCTTAACATTGTATTCAAATTTAATATTAAATTGCATTTGTATTAATTCTCATAACAAATATCTCATTTTTACGAAAGATTAGTAGTCAACTATTTAGAGTTAAACTGATTTGTAATATTTATGAAAATATTCTTAAAAAAAAATTAGATACAAGGTATATCACAAAATAACTATTTACTTGCCCATAATGGTAGCAATCACCCTTTAATCGTTTTACTAATAAAAATAATTTATTACACCAAGAAAAACATTTCTAATAAATTCTAATATCTTATTTTAAAATAAATTTAACAGTATAAACCGTTAAACCATGTTATAAGATGCTGTATATAAGCTTAGCCAAACACCTCCAATTGATCCATTAACACCTTACAAACCGAGATGATTATCATCGTAGCAATAACATATCCGATCTCCCCTCCCCGACCACTATAAAAACCTTGTACAGCAGCACTATTATAAATAACTTAAACTACTTTATTAAAAATATAAAATTGCACCTTCTTCCAACTAACATTTTAAAATTATACTTATATTTCCTTTGTCAACACAACATTTTTCGTTCAAATTTTAAAATATAATTTCCATTTTTTAAAGGAGATTAAACTTTATAAATAACCGCAACGCAACGATGAACAATTGTAGATCACAGAAAACGGTCTTCATACTCATAGGAGCCTAATATGCTGTTCGTCCACAAGTATGGACTCATTGCTACAGTGCCATAGCCCACATAAGGAGCCAACACACTGGCAACGACCCAGAGCCCAGTAAAACACGGCAAATATTTGAAGTCGATATGGTCCCACATCATACAAATAATTCCTCAACATCTTCAAATATTAAAAACTTATCCCCCACAAGCAGCAAAATCAAAAGCACAACCAAGGTGCAGGTGCAATTCAAGAGCTCTTCTAATAACTCAAAGGATGTATTAAGTTGCAAAGAAAATCCTTAGAATCCCCATATCAATGAACACAAGAAAATTGGGACACCATGACACTAACACAAGGACCGCACCAGCAAAAATCTAAAGCTGTGCTAGATCCTTTAGTCGAATGCCTCATCATCATCATCGGGAAGAGGCTGACTAGCAGCAGCAGCAAGCTCGGCTTCATGTCTGCAGGAATTAAATAAGGATAAATTAATACCTTTAACCCAACTCGAAGCAGAGGTTCTTCAATCTAACATGGTAATCCAGGATAAAAATGGGTAGGGAGAATGGAGCAAATTAGGGGGAGTAGCATTTGCAAAGGCAATTGCTAATAACTTAAATTCCAAATGTGCACACTAGACTAAGAGAGGAAGAGTGTGGGAGCAGACGTACTGTTGCTGTGCAGCCAAATCAATTTGCACTTCAGGTGGAGCAAGAGCAGGAGACTCAACAAAGTGCAAATTAGGATCACTGCGATCAAACAAAATCAGTTTTACATATCGTGTAAGATTGAGATCAGATATAAGAAGACATTAAAAATGAAATTCACAATTTTAATTAGCTTCTCTACATACCCAGCAAGTTTCCTTGCAAGATACAGGAAAGGCTTCTCGAAGTTGTAGTTACTCTTGGCAGATATTTCATAGTACTGCAAATTCTTTTTCCGGTGGAAAGTAACCTGTTTTGCCTTCACCTGCCTGTTCTTTACATCAACCTTGTTCCCACAAAGCACAATCGGTATATTCTCACAAACCCTGAATTTGGCGGTACAAAATCCATGTTATATAAATCTCAGCTCCAAAATCTGCAGGATCAGAATAAAATTGCGAGACAGTACATACCGGCAAAGATCACGGTGCCATGTCGGAACATTCTTGTATGTCAATCGAGCTGTTACATCAAACATAATGATAGCGCATTGTCCATGGATGCTGAAACAGTTCAAAAACAGTATCATGTTAAAAGAACAGTGAGATTATGAAAGATTATATTTATCACATGAAAGAAGCAAATGCAATTCACTTACTAGTATCCATCTCTAAGGCCACCAAATTTCTCCTGACCAGCGGTGTCCCAGCAGTAGAATCTGATCTTTCCGCAGTTAGTGAAGAAATCCAATGGATGGACTTCCACACCAATTGTAGCTATTTGAAAATAAAAAATAAGTAGTTGCTTTAGAACATTAAAAAGTACGAGTAACCAGACTTTATTTATATGGTACAAAAGCAAATAATATTATGGTAATCAAACTTACGCTCATATTTCTTCTCAAATTCACCAGTAAGATGCCTTTTTACAAATGTTGTTTTCCCTGCAACATCACAAGCAAATTTTTAAGCCGCAATGCAAATAGTTACAAAAACAATAAAAAAATTTAATAAAGCCCCATCCTATCTTTGCCTTTTGCAAATGACTTTTTTTTTCCTTTTTTAAACTCCAGACGCAAAAAGTACAGTCACAAGTTAGCAATTCTGAAACCTTACAATTAATTATACATTTACCAAAGTACCCAATCTATTTCCTGGATTTGAATTTTGAAATAGAACTCCAAATCGATTTAATAATAACTCGGGACCGCAAGTTCCCATCACAGTAAACTTAAAACCTAAAACACAACAGATGTCCCGCCTGATATGACCTTATATTCAGGACCATAAATAGCAAACAATTCAGTACCAAATAACACCAACGACGCATCAAAAATCCAAAGCGAATCATATAATCATCAAATATTTTATAGACGACCAACAAATCTCGATATACATCGACACGTTTCCATCAAGAAAGGCATTAACAATAATTTTTCAGGCTTAACTTATCTCACCCGGGAAAAAAACAAGTCCAGATGCTACATTCAAAGTATCAAAATCGAAAATCAAAATTTCACATTAGATCAAACAAACAACGATTCAACATTCCAGGCGCCAACAAAATCAAAAGGAAAATTACCAGTGCCACCATCGCCAACAATTACAAGCTTGAAGCTAGGGTAATCCACAGTCTGTTGATTCGGCAACGCCTAAAAATTACAGAAAAAAAAAAACTCAAAAACCGATCAAATCACATCAACACAAACACAAATCTATAACCACTCGTACAACAAAAGGCGAGCATTACCATGTGATCTTCTGCTGCTCTTCTAGAGAGAGAGAGAGAGAGAAACAGGAAAACAAGGCAGGCGGTATCTAGAATGAGAGAGATTCGAAAATATTACTGAGCTAATATGTGCGTTGTGTGTATAACGTGCGCGCATATATATAAATTGGGGAGCCCTAATTAAACATAGCGTAGGTTTTATTGAAGGGTTTTGAATTTGTGCTAAATCGAGTAGCTTTAAGCTGACGCGATTATCTCGACCGTTGGATCAAAAGCTCGGAGCGGCATCACGTGTTCGTCACGTGGTACGGTCTTTCTTCGGTTTGAATTTGAAATGTGAACAGGAAATTTATGACCGTTGTTCTAGAACAACGTACATTTGGATTTCTGTTTTGGGCCTTTAGTGGGCCTTACAGCCATTGAAAGTCCAAAACATGGGCCCATTAATCAACCCAAAAATTTAATTTTTCCCCAATAGAAGAATGAGTGTAATAATTAAAAAGGATAATTACATTTACACCCTCTGATCTATGATGTATTTACACAAATCACCCTTATTTTCTGCATAATTACAAAAATTACGCTTAACAACCAAAAAATAGGGATAATTTGTATAATTATGCTAACATTTTTAGGAGGGTATGTGTAATTTTTCAAAAAAAATAAAGGGTGTTTTGTGTAATGATATTTTGGTGGGTGTATGTGTAATTATCTAAAAAATAGGAGAAATCTATGTAAACATACAATAAATCAAGAGGCTTAAATGTAATTACCCCTAATTCAAATTAAAAATTGGTATGATTTGGTCACTTGACCAAAAATTGTACTGTTCTTTGCGAAAGTATGAGGGGTGGGCATGTCGAAAGCATACCAACGATTAAATTAAAAATAGAAATTAATTGTCTAAAGTTATGGGTACAAATGTAAATTACATTTTAATTACAAATGGAAAAAACCCTTTGTGTTCTGCATTGCCAAAAAACGTCTGACTATCTTGAAATTGGAAGTCTTAGTAGGTGGGTTTTTGGAGAAAAATCGATAAGGCTCGGTTTTCCAGAGTCAAACACGAATTCCACCCCCTTTATCTACTTTACTGCTTCTTCTCTTTGCAAAATAAATAAATAAAATAAATTTAATTGATTAAAAATTATTTTGTCTTCGTGTGTTAAAATTATACTATTTGTTTAATATTTGTACTTGTCTTTTATTAATAATGAATTATTTTTTATTAAAAAATAATTCATTTTATTTCGTTAGTATATATCTTATATTTAGTTTATAAATATTTGTCGGTTATACTATTAAAATATTGAATACTAATATAAAAATTAAACGTTTAATTTAATAATGGTATAAGCTTGGAAATAAATTAAAAAAAAAACATAAATTTAAATCAAGAGTAGTATAATAAGGGTAAAGTAGTTAAAAAGAAGTTGAATTTATTTACAAAAAAACCAAAGCAACCAGAATCACCTCTAAAGTATTTATAGCTTTTGGTTTAAAAGTACTTCTGTTAACAATTTCAAAAATAGAAGTTGACAACTCAAATACCTCAAAAGTGTTTCTTTTAATCTGAAAAGTACTTTTCAAAAGCTCTTGCAAATACCCCATAAAAGACAAAGTTAGAAAAAAAAAAGCCTCTTGGTTGTGAAACCTCAGCTTCATTCTTGAGGTAAGGGATCGTTGGTCTACCAATCACAATTCAAGAAAAGCCTTATGATGTGGTCCGATCTTCAAAGGTCGTGGATTGCTCAACTTTGGACTTGTTAGAAGGGAACAAGCTATGAACCTGTATAAGAAGGAGGAGCTGGACCGGACCCAGCACGAGCACTTCGATGCTCAAGTTAGATTTTATGCAGAATTAGGTCATAAGTCGGTATCATATAATATATGAGTTGGCTTGTGAATAGTTAGCCTGACTTTCATAAATGCCTAGGGTATATATACGAAAGACCACTTGTACAGACGACATATATCCTCCAAGGCGATGTGGACACGTTCCTCCTTCAGTATTTCGCGCTAACCTGCATACTGTGTGGGCATGAAAGGCTTCATTTATTCTTGGGCCCATACTATCATCGGAATATTGTAGGCCCCTTTTAAGTTTAGTTTTACCGCCATGGGCCTTGCCTATTTTGACCATATCATTTACTCTCTCAAGTTCAAATATTTAGAGGTAGAGGTTGGATGTTGTTTGGATATTTGAAATTTATTTATTGACGGATTTTGTCTTTTCATCTTCCTTGTCAGAATTTCTAATGTCCCATTATATGTCCTTTGGCTAAAGTCATCCCTTCTTTCCCCTTTAAGTCCTATAAATATGAGAATTTTCCTCAAATCTCTCTGACCCCTCTTGATTTTGCGAAGACTATATTCTATCTTGATTCCTTGGTGTTCCTTTTTCTATTTGCAACTTGAGCAATTGTCATGCTGCTTTCGAGTTCATTCACTCGCTATAACCCTTAGGTATTCTCTTGCTTCTCGATCTCTAATACTATGTTTGGGTCTGAATTAGATGGAGAAATTGCACTCGACGCTATGGCTTCTTTAAGGGTTCTGATTCGCAAGATGAGATCGCAGCTGAGGTGATAGCGAGAGATAACAATGGGAAATGCTTGGCATGGAGGACAAGAAGGTTTGCATTTAGCAAGAACCATCTGATAGTAAAAACAAGAGCTACAATGGAGGCTCTTAGACTTGTACTACTCAAAAGCTGGAGGGATATCGTCCTTAAAGGTGATTGTTAAGAAGTGATCAAGAGGCTGAATCTAAATGAAGATAATAACTCTCTTCTTGGCCCGATTATCAGTAATGCTAGACAGTTGATGAGATCTTTCTCTACATGTGAGGTGCCTTATATTCCCAGAGCATTTAACTCCCATGCACATGCTCTAGGCAAAATGCAGATGGTAGTGAAATGCTCCATGTTATTGTGTAGCAAGATGCATATTCCATACCAAAAAAAAAAAAAAAAAAAAAACTTATGAAGATGTGGGAAAAATTAGGAATCAATTTCATATACCCCTAGAATATGAAATTCTTATTCCTAATAAAGATCAATATATGTATCAGCCACCCCCAAATTGTCTTACTTTGCATCTCCCCACTCTGAGCATTGACCATCACTTTTTCATTATCGGTTTTATACCCAACATTATTAGGCATCTAGGTTTAAGCCCCACTCGACTAGTCCCCAATGCCTTGCAAAATATTTTGCGTTTCGTCATCCTCATGAGGTACTTTGGGCAAGAAGGCTCACTTTCTAATTTCTGCGCTTTGTTTCCCATTTCTTACTCCGCTGGCTCCCACAATCTTGGATTTTTCTGTATCAATGCTTGTAGTGGTTGCCGCTTTATAGGAAAACTTTTTAACTTAGCTGGTTCATGGAATAGTAAATCCATCTACTTTAGGCTCCTCCTTCCCGACCCTGAAATGTGCCTCATAAGTGGAATTTTCAAAAACAATCCTTAAGTGGGATAAACCCTACCTTATTGAATGGGAATTTTATCAGCAAGATCCTTGTTGAGCATGAGTTTAGTGCCTCAAAACTCATAATAGAGTGACCCTTGTATTAGCGGGCCTATTTCCTATTCCTCTTTGATATAATAGATCCTTAGGTAATTTTCTTTACCATACTAGTAGAAAAATCTTAAAAGACTGATGCTAATTTTTCCCTTTATTTTTTACAGACATGGATTACCGAGCTGCTTCGATTGCCAAACTCGGGAGGAGTCGCCACAAAAAGCTTTTGGCTAAGGCTCGCGTTGTTGGGATAGGTTTTGCTTTCGAATCTATTTCGGCTCATTCAACCCCATGTTGTTCCTCCTCTATGGTGCCCAATGAAGCTCGTCCAGCGGTCAAGCTTGTGGTCCCTGCATTAATCCCCACTCGTGCTCCACCTCTTAGCCCTGGTAGTTCTTTCGATGCATGTCCTGACGTTACTCTTGAATTCTAACCTTCTGCTCGAGTTGGGAATCGATCTCGTGGGAAGTGGGTTCTAAGGGACGAAAATGATGAGGTGGTTGAGGTGCAGCCTCTGATTAGTCATAGGAGAACGACTTCTCCTGTCATCGAGTCTTCTGGAGCCCCATAACCAGATACAATGATGGGAATCCCAAAGTTCTCCTTAGTACCCGAAGGGATCCTGACTTTACAGGCACGATACGTAGCGATGTGTCTGTTGGCCCTACTTACCCTGTAAATCCACCTGAAAGTCCCTTCGAGGGTGCAACCCCTTCAACTTCGGGGATTGTATTTATGGGGATTAAAGCTACGAATGACATGCAAGTTGAACGTGTTGAGCGTACTACTCATTGGTCGGACGCGTGCTACCATTACCTAGCAATGGCATGAGCTGAAATTGCTCAACCTCTAGATTTAAACATTGCTCTCTCAGCAAATGAACGAGCTAGGGTTCCCAACTAGTAGGTATCGTATAAGAGTTCTATTATCCATAATTGCCCCCGGGAGGCCTATTTTATACTATGTAAAACCTATTTGTTTCTTGCAACCAATTCGCCTTATCCAACCTGCATTATGCTTGTTTGGAGATGTAGGTTCTCATAATCTTCAACAAGTATATCTTCACACTTTCTTTAATTATAAATCATTCTTTTTGACCTAATGATATTTTGTGGGGCATAAATGTCTTGCATTCTCTTTCCTTGCAATGTTCTTATTGGAGATATGATTAGGGAGAAATTGAAGTCTATATCCAGAACTTATAGGATAAAAACCACCATGCTCAAGTGGTGTATAAGAATCTCTCCTACGAGCTTGACCTTGCTCGAGGTCAGTTAGTTGGGAGGCACGATAGGATTGCTCATCTAAAGAGCAAAAATGCACGTTTGTCTTCTAAGTTTTTCACCCTTTTCGTCGACTTGAGAAATCTCCAGGCCTGACACCAAGATGAGAAGCAAAAGGCCTATGCGGCTCGATAAGAGGATTTTTTACAGTCTCTTGAGTACTCGGGTATTCTCCAATAGACTCATTTGTATCGGGCTCGAGACTTTATGAACTCTCGTGCCTTCAAGTCTGTGTCCTCAACTAGGCAACTGAGGATGGTTTCATAACTTCTACAAGTGTCTTGATTGATTTAAGCATCCGGGTGGCATTGACACTACTTGTCTCAATTTTTTTTAAGAATTTCAAGTGCCGAAAGTACACATCTGCTCTTGCATTTGAGATTGGGATTGAGGGTGACAAGTTTGCAGAATTAGCAGCTCTTTTTAAAAACATCTCCGAAGACGACCTCAACTCCCGGTCCCATTCTGCTTCCTATTTCGATGGTTCATTAGCTGCTTCTGGAACATGTAATGCACCGCCTACTCAATCTGATGAGATTCATTTGAAAGACTTGCCAACTTGATCTACCACCAACTCTGCAAGCGGAGCTCCTTTTATGCCCCCACCTCCTACGGAATGAGTCGTCTCTTATATTGTTTCACGTGACTATGTTATTAGTTCAGGATATCTAATTTTCATGCAAAGTTTACTATGTTGCACTTATTTGTTGTAAAAGTTTTTGCTATTTTATGAAGTGTTTGAACCTTCTTGCTTGTTGCTTTGCAAGCCTATCACGCTCGACTGTCTTAAGCAGACAGTTTATTCATGAGAAAGAGTTGTCACACCCCAGAGAAGTCGATCCTTTTGATTAGGACAGAACGAATACAACTAAGTAAGACTGGTAGACAGCCTTGACTTGAAATAAGAGTTAGTCCTGCTGGTAAAGACGTTACACTTATTTCGCTCGCTGGCGGGAAAGTTGCATCTTGCTCAGGATGAGAGGGCTCCTTATACCGGGAAACGCAGTTGAATGTGAGATCTATCTCGGTTGGCCTGATCAAAGTAATCTGGGATGTAGTAGCCCAAGCACCTACTGGGAGTAGCCTCGTCTTCGCTCAGTGATGGGTTTCATATTTTAGCGCGCTAATACTCATCACCTTGTTGAGTATGAACAAGGACTTAATTAAGAATTCTCCTTATTCTTATTTTCATGAACAAGGACTGTTCACTTTAGGCTCCTGAACAAGGAATAATCTTACCTTAGTTTGTTCAGAGATGCTTGAATTTTTTCGACTAGCATATCCTCTTGTCGGGCTTAACACATGTTCTTTATTAGATAAATGTAACTTTGAGTGATTCACTTTGTGGCTGGGAACTCTGGCAACCTTAGGGTTTGTTTTACATTCTAAGTGGTTTCCGCGATGAGGTTTTTTCATCGTGCCACCTTAAGGGGTCTCTTTCGCACCCTAAGAGGTCTTCAACTATGCGGCCTCATGGGGTCTTTCTCTTTCTCTCTCTTGCTATGCGACCTTAGGAGGTCTTTCATACCTTAAGATATTTTTGTGTAGTGCGATCTTAGGATATCTTTTTGTATCTTAAGAGGTTTTTGACAATGTGACCTTAGGAGCTCTTTTTTGTATCTTAAGGGGTTTTTGGCGATGCGATCTTAGGAGGTTTTTTGCACCTAAAGAGTTTTTTCTTTCTTTTTATTTTTTTGGCGATGTGACCATAGGAGGTTTGGCATACCTTAGAAGTTTTTTGTGTTGCGACCTTAAGAGGTCTTTCCGTACCTTAAGAGGTTTTTGCGATGTGACCTTAGGAGGTCCTTTTGTACCTTAAGAGGTTTTTTTTACACGTGACCTTAGATCTTTCTTACCTCAAGAGGTTTTTGGCATTGTGATCTTAGGAGGTCTTTGTTGCGCGCATGACAATTATGCCAAACAGTACTCGAAAACATTAATTCTTGGACTATGCATAACATTTTCCCTCAAAAGGGAATCCAAGTTCATTCCCTCAAAATATTGTGATGGTAGCCTACCCAAAAAGTAATTTCCCACATCATTCTTCCTATTGCTCATAGAACTTTTTCAAGTTTGTCACGTTCCAGTTCTTTGGGAGATCACTTCTTTCCATTGTTTGCATCCTGTATGATACCATTGTAGATCTTTACCACTTTATAAGGCCCCTCCTAATTTGGGTAAAGTTTTCCACATGTTTTGATACCTTGATTTTCTTTAGAACTAGATCTCCTACTTGGAAGTTTCTGTATGTCACCCGCTTGTATGCTCTGACCATATAATTCTTGAATTGGAGTGTTCTCATGTATGTTTTCTCCCTTCTCTCCTCTGTGCTCGTTAGTTCTACATGCATTTGACTCTTGTTTTTTCCTCGTTATCGTATTTCTCTACTATCAACGTCATAGCCCCTATCTTTGCTGGTATCATTGCTTCTGACCCATAAACCAAGCAAAAGGGGGTTTCCCTGGTGGTAGTTTTAGGTGTCGTCTTATAAGCCCACAAGACCCTTGGTAATTTGTCGACCCATGCTGCCTTTGCTCCGTCTAATCTTGTTTTCAAGTTTCTCAGCAAGATCCTACTAGTGACCTCCATTTGGCCATTTGCTTGGGGGTGTCCTACAGATGTAAAGTTATGCATGATTCACATTTCTTCAAACCACTCCATGACTTTAGTGCTTTGAAATTGGGCTCTATTATCCGAAACCAAGACCCTAGGTACTTCATATCCACATACAACATTTTTCATAGGAATTTCATCACTTTCCCTTTGTGATTCTCGCCGTAGCTTCCGCCTCTATCCACTTGCTAAAATACTCAACAACCACAATTTTTTATGCCCTACTCTGGAAGAAATGGTCCTACAATCAATGTTCCATAAAGATATTAGTTCATAAAATTATTTCGAAAAGTTCTAAAAAATATGTAAAATTATAATTCATAATTCAAAATAACATTTTGGCAAGTACTTCATCTCAAAAATTAGATGAAAACATAATGCAGGCTAGAATAAGCTTGTTATTAGATGGACATCAAAATTATAGGCGTATTTATAATTTTAAAATAACGAGAAGATATTTATAAATATAACAAATATCAAGAGTTTTGATTCTAATTTATCCTTTTTAACGGGCTAAAACAACTAAGGTTCGATTTAATTTAAAATAAGTAACTATTTATGTGCTAAACCTATTAATTCATTACAACTACTTTAAAAATGCTATAAAATACACACATAAAAATAATTATTTTGTTGAAACCAAAATTTTATTTAGAGTGAGATGAAGATAGAGGAAGGAAAGATTTTGGTATAAATTAGGAAGGCGTGTACATTACTTGAAAGTGACCCAACTTCTGAAATGTTAATAAATCTAATAATTTGAAAGCAAGTAAAGAGGACAAGGGTGATAGTCTAACATGTAAAATTGGACTTATTGGACATGAGTCATGCTAATATTTTTTGTATTAGGTCACACCCCCAATCTCTCATTTGCTATTTACTTTTCTTTATCTTTTAAATACTTCTTTCTTTTAATTAACAAATTAAATCGATATAAATAGCTACTCTAATCAACAGAACTTTTATGAATTGAATATTTCTTTCGTCAAACTTTATTATGTCATTATGCAACTTTATATTATTATAATCATACCAATACAATATACGTGTGGATACTATATTTTCATAATATACTCATATAAAATAATAATTTTTATATTTTCAATAAGGTTCAAACTTATGCTTCTCAAAAAAATATGGTTCAAACTTATGAAAGAGATGTTTGCAATTGCTGAAAATAGTATTTTGTTTTATACCTTTAATTTAAATTAAGTTGATTTAAGTTAAAAGTTATAAGCATCTTCTTACCAACTTTTGTATAGTTTATCATTAAAAATATAAATATTAAATTATTTTTTCAATTACTCAAATTTCAACCTTTTCTTTTATTTTCAACTTTAAGTTTTCAAACACTTTTAATTTTAAAATAGACCAGATTGTTCATACCCCTTAAATGTAGTGGCCCCTAGAGGGGCAAGATGAGCTTGCAAACCGACTGCATGTTCGAGTTTGAGTCGAGCCTGCTCGAGCTCGAGCTTGATTCTTTAATTCATGAGCTCGCGAGCATTTTTTTTTTAAATTTTGTATTTATAAATATTATTTAAGTACATATTCAATATTATATCAAGTTTATATTCAAAATTTACTATATATTAGAATTATTAGTCAATATATCTCATATTTTAATATTATATAATAATAAAATACAGTATTCTTATTTATATTGTTTAAAAACAAGCTTAAGTAATACATAAGTTAGTAAGTTTTGATATTTTTTTTTGTAAATAAATATTCAAAATTCACCTTAAATTAGAATTATTAGTTAATATCTCATATTTTAGTTTTAGATGATATTAAATATGGTATTTTAGTTTGTATTATCTAAAAACAAACTTAATCAATATTTAGTACATGCATTTTGATAAATTTTTATAAATAAGTATTTAATATAATGCATATGAATTTTATCGTTATAATTTTAATATCCACTGCAACAAAAATGTATTTATTTCAAACTTCACCATATATTAAAATTGTTAGCCAATATATCATATTTTAGTTTTAGATGATATTAAAATATGGTATTTTGGTTTATATTATCTAAAACAAGCTTAATCGATAATTTAGTATATTTTAATATTTTTTTTTGTAAATAAATATTTAATAGAATGCATATGAATTTTATTATTATAATTTCAATATTCATTACTAAAAAATGCAATTATTAGCTATATATTAGAATTATTAGTCAATATCAGATTTTAGTTTTAGATGACATTAAACTATGTATTTTAGTTTATATTATCTAAAACCAAGATTATCAATAATTTAGTATAATTGATAATTTTTTTGTAAATAAATATTTGATATAGTTCATATGAATTTTGTCATTATAGTTTCTATGTACATTATAACAAAATGCATTTATTTCAAAATTCACCATATATTAGAATTGGTTAGTCAATATATCATATTTTAGTTTTTGATGATATTAAAATATTATATTTTGATTTATATTATCCAAAAACAAGCTTAATCAACAATTTAATACGTTTTGATATTTTTTTTGTAAATAAATATTTGATATAATGTATATGAATTTGTTGATGTTAGCTTAAAAACTAAATAGTGGTATGGAACTTTGGTTACTTGGCACTAAATGATTGGACCGAATGATTTTTCATGTCCCATAATGTGATTCGTTATTATCATGTTTCCAGAAAAAAATGTAATTTACCCCCTGTGATATAAGAAATGATAAAAAAACCCCATCTAAAAATTAAAATAATAAATTATTCCCTGTGTTTTTTGGAAAAAGAAGCAAATTATTCTCCTATCTAAACCATTGCTAGGGGGATAATTTACTAATTCTTTTTTTATAGGGGGTATTGCTCATTTTACATAATACAGGGGGTAAATTGCATTTAATCTCATGTTTCCATACAATACATTGTAGATAGACAACATTGATCTAGAATTGGAATATTAATGAGACTGAGTTCCAGTGGCTTAATTTTATATTTACCGCACAAATAATGAAAATTATTAAAGAAACAAAAATGATCTTGGCCTAATCTTATATATCTCGTATAAATAACAAAAATTACAAAAGCAATAGACGTACTTGAAACGATTAAAAACATGCTTCTTTCCGCTTCTTCTCCGATAGAAGCGAGGAAACCAGAATAAAAAAGAGGTGGAGAGCTTTCTATTCCTTTATAAATCTTGTATAACAACTTTTTTTTTTTTTTCAATCAGATCATGCATGACCCACATTGAGTTCTTTCTTGAATTTTTGATAACTTTCTTGTAGGTTTCTAATGCCCGTTTTTTTCGAAATATTTCACATGTCATGCAGTTATTGTTCATACATTTCAATATGTGGCGGTTCTTGGTTTTTAGGTTTTGTTTGAGATATTATTGGCATGAGAGAGTAGATGGATATTGTGTTCGTTATGTTTGTTTTTTCATGCTCTTGAACAATGTATGCGGTAACATTTGATTTTTCTCTTTAAAGGCCAAAACTGTTTCATATGTATGTTCATTTCTAGGAATACATGATTTGTATCTATGTTTTTTCATTCAAGAAAATTGACTCTATGGAACCTGAAAAGATCCCATTTCACTACCAAGATATGGAATCTGAAATATAGCTCTTTTTTTCTTGTTTTTGAATTCTTTGGGATTCTTGGAATCTAAATGGCAAATATGATTTGGAGTATGTGGATTGGATACTGGCAACAAAATTTCGCCTCACCTTATCTATACTAATCGTGTTGTGTACCATGTTTGATTAATGTTATCTGATTAGTACATGCTGTCTTGTTTTTCCTACTTCGGTGACTGCTTTTTATGGTATAAGCAGGGCAGTATCATGGTTCCGTTGTGCTTATGGCGTTCATTGTCATCATTATTCTAGCAATCTTAAAACATTAATGAAATATATATGCAACCAATCTCAGTTTGCAGACTCTTTGACATAAATGCATTAATTAGAATCCATTCACTTGTTTATTTATCTTGATTGTCAGCCAGCAAAATGGGTAACCCGAATGCTCCATTAGCGGGAGTTACTAAAGATTTTAAAGCTAGGCTGGCATGCTACAAAAATGATTGGGTTGATACATGTGGCTCTGGAGCAAGGTGCTGCCTTTTTGTTCTTTTTCCAGGAAAGCATATACATATATATCTATATTGTAAACATCGTTTCTGAGGTGAACTTAAGCAGCTCAATAATATTTGTCTTTGGCTTCATTCACCATTTCAGGATTTTGGCTCCAACAGCATACATTTTCTTTGCTTCTGCTGTTCCTGTAATCGCCTTTGGGGAGCAATTGAGTCGGGATACAGGTCACTCTTAAACTACAAATCCATTATATTCATCTTTACCTTTGATGTTTCGCAAATGATGAACTTATTAGAGAAGTATGTATTCCCAAGTAATTTGATCTTACGAACAGAAATTGATGTTTTTGAAAATTTCCATAATAGAGGAGACCTTAAGCCCTGTTGAGACACTTGCTTCTACCGCTATCTGTGGGGTCATCCAAGCGGTTTTCGGTGGGCAGCCGTTGTTGATTCTAGGAGTTGCAGAACCAACCATTATAATGTACCACTACTTATATGATTTTGCCAAGAGCAGGATAGGAAAAGAACTGTATTTAGCATGGGTCGGGTGGTAAGCAAAACTCAACTTGATCAGTTAGAAAGTCAGGTGGCCTTTTTGATGTATTTAATATGTACACAAGATTTCTTTTACTTAAACAGGGTCTGTTTCTGGACGGCCTTGATGCTGTTTCTTCTAGCTATTTTTAACGCTTGTACCGTTATCACTCGATTTACAAGGGTGGCAGGGGAACTTTTTGGCATGTTAATCACAGTTCTTTTCATTCAGGAGGCCATCAGGGTAATTTTTTCCGTTGTATTTTCTTATCTTTATCCTGCTCCTTGTTATCCTAACCTTTTTGGAGTTGTGTTTATAAACTAGTAGTATTGAATCACAGGGTGTGATCAGTGAATTTAGCATGCCAGAAGGTGAAAATGCCACAGAAGAGATATATCATTTTGAATGGCTTTATATTAATGGGTTACTCGCAGTTATATTCACTATTGGTGTGCTTATCATGTCCCTGGAGAGCAGAGAAGCTAGGTCCTGGCGTTATGGTACAGGTATGGGATGTTTTTATTGTATTGACAACCTCAATAAAAATCTAACATTCTCAACAATTCAACCTTTTGCGCTATCTGCGCAGGCTGGCTTCGGAGTATAATTGCAGACTACGGGGTTCCACTGATGGTTGTGCTATGGACTGCAATATCTTACAGCGTACCGAGCAAAATTCCTTCTGGAGTACCCAGGAGGCTGAACAGTGCTCTTCCTTGGGATTCTTCATCAATGTACCATTGGACGGTGGCTAAGGTACTTATCCACTGGTTGTATCTTTCAAACTCTGTCTACGGTTGTTCATCTCCATATGTTTGAGACCTCATTATCTCATTCAGGAGCTGAAATGCGGCCTAGAATATCTTTTAGTTCTGTTAATCTATATTCTTCTCAAGAGTCTTTCTCGTTTTCCACCTGCATTATATTCCCAGGCAACAATGATACCCCATCTGATGTAGTTTGAGACCGAAATGATAAAACATACTAAAGGTCAAGATTCTTTCATCTCATGAACTTGCAGGACATGGGAAAGGTACCGGCAGGGTATATTTTTGCTGCCATTATACCAGCCCTGATGATTGCAGGTCTATACTTTTTTGATCACAGTGTAGCTTCGCAGCTGGCTCAACAGAGTGAATTCAACCTGACAAAACCAACTGCCTACCACTATGATATCTTGTTGCTGGGGGTCATGGTACAGGATTGAAGTTGATGAGCATTTCTTATAACTTCTGATTCTCTTTCTCCTCCACTAAAATTCCTAAGTTTTGCGACCTCAGACTTTAATCTGCGGATTACTTGGACTTCCTCCTTCGAATGGGGTGCTTCCACAATCTCCGATGCATACCAAGAGTCTCGCAGTCCTTAAGAAGCAGGTAAGAAGCGCATGATTCTGGAGAAATTATTTTGCATTGTCTTTCCATCTATATGAGTCGAGTAGGTTAAGAGATAATATTTTATCGGTTCTGCAGGTGATTCGGGATAAAATGGTTAAGTGTGCAAAAGAGGGCATGAAAGAGCAAGTCAGCCACTCAGAGATCTATAGACGAATGCACACTGTGTTTGTTGAGATGGACAGTGCTCCATCAGTAAGCGTCTCTGCCTCTCTCTCTCTCTCTTATATTCATAAATTCAGCTTTAATGTAGGCTAATACATAACTTCCGTGTTCCGCAGCAAGCTGTGGAGAAAGAGTTGGCAGACTTGAAGGAAGCTGTCGTGAAACACGACAACGAAGGAGAATCAAATGGCAAATTTGATCCTGAAAAGTGTATTGATCTCCACTTGCCCGTTCGAGTAAACGAGCAAAGAGTCAGCAACTTTCTGCAATCCGTAGCTGTGGGGCTTGCTATCTGCGCTATGCCTGTGATCAAGATGATACCAACCTCGGTTTTATGGGGATACTTCGCCTACATGGGCATCGAAAGCCTCCCAGGTAATCAGTTCTGGGAGAGGATGCTGCTGCTCCTTGTTCCTCCTCGTCGTCGTTTCAAGTAAGCCTTTTCATATTCCTTGGCCTTATCTGTGTACTAAACTAGTTTTGGTTTGCCAATTCAAGAAATCTGAACGGATTTGTGTTAACGTGTGTAAGAACTAAGTCCGACGATCTCATTCTGATCAATTACTAACACGGGCTTCTTCCTTTGACAGAGTCCTTCAAGAGTCCCATGCTTCCTTTGTGGAGTCAGTCCCTTTCAAATACATAACCTCATTCACACTGTTTCAGTTAGTCTACCTCTTGGTGTGTTTTGGAATAACCTGGATACCCATTGCTGGAATATTGTTTCCACTGCCTTTTTTCCTTCTGATAAGCATAAGAGAGCACCTTCTCCCAAAGGTGTTTCCACCTCAATATCTTCAGGAACTGGATGCAGCTGAGTACGAAGAAATTATCGGAAATCCATTTAGGAGGAGTCCATCTAAGAGGGTACATTAACTCTTTGTCCTCCTATTCTTATCATACTCATGGAAAACACTGCAAACACATTACATCTACTCGTTTTTTCATGTTATGAAAACAGGACGGCGAATCACCTGATGATGATAGCGGTGAGAGTTCCGACGAGTTTACTGATGCTGAAATACTAGACGAGATGACGACCCACAGAGGTGAATTGAAGCACAGGTCGATGAACTCCCGAGACAGGCAATTTCCCCTCATCACTCATAACCATGACTGTATCTTAGCTTGTCCAAGTTCTGCCTATGTAAATGGATTATAATCTTCCGATGATATGCAGGTTATCTCAGAAGGATCTACTGCCAAAAGTGGATCACTTGCAATGAAATTGTCAAGAAAATGCAGGGGAAAAACAGCCTAAAGGAAAATCTGCAGATAGGAGGTTAACTATTGTTTTCTCGACCAAGATTGGGAAGGATCGCGCAGTTTGCTGCAGGAAGCCGCATAAGCTCACCGTTGTCTGCATTTCAAGATACAGGTCGCCAAGGGAAAGAAAAACGACCATAATTGATCAAGATTATCTTCAAAGTTCATTAGGTAGGAGAATTAGACAGACGGGACGTAAATAATTGTGATTGTATGTTGTTTTTTAAGTTGAAATTGTGCTTTATATATCACTTGTTTTCTTTCTAGTAGATGTAGAGGCTCAACTCATGTCGGACCAGTGTGCCGTGTTTAACTACAGTATATGAATTGTCGCTTCTGACAGTGTATATAAATTAGAAAATATCACGTGCAACGTAAGTGTAATGACACATTTTTAGATTTGAATATAGAATTTATTAATTACTAGAGATATTAAACTCATAATTTTATTTATATTTCTATTATTGCACGTGTAACAATACATTTTTGGATTTGAATATAAAATTTATTAGTTACTAAAGATATTTAACTCATAATTTTATTTATATTTCTATTATTGAGTCATTAATTAATATATAGTTTTTTTTCAAAGAATTAGTAATAATTATTTAAATTGATGAGAAAACCATTTAATTTATTATTTGTTGTTCACCTCTAAATTTAATTGATAATATTCCTTAAAATAGAATTTTTGCATTTTGTATTTAATAATTATTATATTTAATGATTTTGTATCAGAACAAGAAGTAAAATATAATATATAAAACATTCAATACTAAAATAGAATTTACAAAGTCCCCTACTTTTTTTTAATAAAATTGATCATATTATATTCTTAAGGTCTATTTTTCTATTTTTTTTAAATTTTATTTTGTGTTTATTTATATTATTTTTTTGAAAATGTTATATTTTTAATTTTACTATCATATCCTGAATTCTTTTTTTCTTTTTAATTTACTGATGTGAAATGATTTTAAATATCTTTTTTCATGCTTTCCACTTTTCTTCTCGATCCAAGTATAACAACACTTTATCTTCTACACGTGGATCTTGCCAAATGAAAAAATAATAACACCCGCCTATAACATCCCCACAATTGTAAAATCTTTTACATGAATTAATATTGTTTAAGTCCTCAAATACGCCCTTCTTTTACAATAACATGTGAGTTCTTCGTTCACCCAACTTCTTCTACTCTCAGTTGACATAAGCCTCTTTGTAGCTTTTAAAATTAAATTTTTGGGTCGTTTGTGCCTTAACTTGTACTTTTCCCCACTAAAATCTAGCTTTACTAAAGGTCATATAACTTTCCTGCCCGATATTTAATTAGAAAAGCCACGTGTGACTATCATTAGAAAAAATAAAAATAAAAAAGGGTGCTTCAAATACGAGGTATATATGTACATAGACATAGAGCAACAACAAGTATTATTACATTAATATTAGAAAGGTAAAAGAGAGAGAAAGAGAGGGTAGGGTGGCAGACAGGGAATTAAGGGTTTTCCGTGAGCGACGTATGAGGGACGTGGTCGCTGCATGAAACCGCCAGTTTTGCACCAGGTGGGCGTCTCCACGCCTGCCTGACATCTGTCTCCCTCTATTTTCCCACCGCTTACTTGCCAATAATCACTATTCTTAACATAATAATGTGATTGGTCAATTTTTTTTAAAATTTAATACACATAATTAAGTGGATTAACTGTAGTACCGTTTTGTAATAAAAGATTCGAACTGGGATGGAACAGAACAAAATTATATATAAAATTAATTTGGATTAGAGGAAGAGGGCATAAGCATCCATCCCTTGCCCTATATGGATAGATGGATTGGAACTTCCCCTCATGACCATTTTACCCCAAGAAACAGTTGAATACACTGAATGGTTTGCAGGGGTAAACTGGCACTTATTACATATATACACTTAATTACCACCTTGTAATAAAGAAGATTCGAGAAAGCAAAGCTTGAAAGGCCAGCAACTACTATATATATATATCTCGGACACTTGAAAGGTCATAACCATCACCGAATTTAGTTACAAGAATCAAGAATGAGAGACGCAGACGAGGACAGGCCGCCTGTTGCTGCTGCAGGGAATAAGAAGTCGTATGAATATGATGAGAATCGGGGGACGGGATCGAATATGAACTACGGCGGCATTCCCCTGAGTTGTGATCAGCAGAGCTTATGGGTTCAGGATGAGGATGAGCAGCCGCCAAGTTGTGAGGTTCCTCCTCCGCCGGCGGTCGTGCATGGGGTGGTGGCGGTGGAGAAGATCAAGGGAGAAGCTGGCAGTAGTAAAACCCACCACGCTTCCGATTCTCGTCACCATTATTTGCAAACAACAGATATTGAAGGACATGTGAGTCAATTAATTCTATTCTATTCTTCCTTGCAATTTTTTAATTGGTAGTATTTTATCAGTGTGGGTTTATCATACATGCTATATATCCTAGAGATGACGTTGCATCATCATGTATATGGACAGACATAACTGGTATGTGTGGGAAAAAGTAATATGGTCAGATCAAACCTCTCGAGTAACATCCATCGTAATTGATGTACAACGAAAAATTCTTGTCTAAAACGGACTGGGTTTTGGACCAACCCACCGCATAACAAGTGGACATACTTACGTACTTGGCTTGGATTGCTCAAACTCGACCCGTTCTTGCTAGAGAATTACTTAATCTCCATCCAGGTACGTACGTAGTACACGACCAAAAAACACTATTGTGATCAATACACTTGCCACATGATTGGTTTGGGATCCGCTGCCGGCCTCAATTTGAGCTAGAATCGTCCTTCTGGCCAGAAGGGTGTCCATTGATTGTGTGTAGAATTCCTTTTTATTGGGGTGTACATATATACATGGTTGATCACCAGCTAGTTATGAATTTAGACACAACATTCTTGTCCGATCAATCCACTTGGGCTGCGCTCATACAATCATATTACCAGTATTGTTATACTTACTATCTGATTAGCAGCATGTCAATATTGTCAAACTGTGAGTGATGTAGTGGGCATGTATATATATATATATATGTAAGTAGCTCTGATTTTCACATTGTCTTAGAAGATATATATCCTGGTGATTGTGTGCAGGAAGATGGAGGCACAGAAGAGGATTCCAAGACAGGCAGCGAGTGCAGACAGCAAAAGAGAGCGCGTTCCACTCAAGTACATAACCTCAATGAAAGGGTCAGTATATATACATACACAAAACAAGCATATGTATAAATTTTATAAAAAAAATGCTTATGAGATTCTAATCATCTTATTTTAAAATAGAGTAAATTACAATGAACTTGGTTTAATGTTTGCTATATTTATAAATACCTGAGTTGTCATAAGAAGTATTTATTAAAAATTTATAATTCTGAGGAGATATTTGTAATTTCCAAACAACGATGAATTATTTATAAATATGACAAATCTTATGACACCCTATTATAATTTACCCTTTAAAATTTTAGAAAACAATTTAGTAGAGTTTATAAAATCAGCAAAACAGTACTTGTGTCCTTGGAGACAACATCAATAATTAGCAAATTATTTAATACACTAATTAAAACCCAGAAGTAATTATATCATCACCATAATTAATTAACCTAGTTTTTGTTGTTAACTATTTTATGATTTCTAGTAGCAGATTAATTATATTATGTATTTCCAATTAGGAAGAAAGAAACTTACACGAAGATATCAATTAATTCAGCATTAATATAATATTTAACTTAGCCAAAAAAAAAACTATATATTCAGAACTGGAAACACGAAAGGGACAGAGAAGCATAATTATTACACAAAGGAAGAAAGGAATAATTAGAACAAGGCTGAAGATGTCGTAATTATGACCTGAAAATCCAATGTTTCTTGATGAATAATTCGGAGTTGAAAAAATCTGAAACCAACCTGCGATTCACATAGTTATATGTGCGTGGAAACAGCACCAAAGAAAGAAATCAAGAATCCAATTCTTTATGAATCTGGGCTGAATGATTCTTGTGAAAGAATGTGAGTTGGGCATTGATTGTTCCAACATGGGGTAGAAAGCTGACACGTAGATGTTGGAGTGATAAACGAGGTTGCATTATACGATAATGTGATTGATCGACAGTCCTCGTCGTATGGTTAGTATGTTAGAGTTGTTTACTAATTTTTTTTTGTAATATGTTACCAACAGTTGAGGAGGCAAAAACTGAAAGAAAAGATGAAAACTCTCCAGGAACTGATTCCCAACTGTAATAAGGTTCACTTCCTAGTTCTATATACTTATAATTATTATTACCTCAAAATTCTTGCAAATTTTGTTAAGGTTGTATTTCTCCTAATTAACATGAAAAAATCTCCATTTTTTCAAGAGAGACAAAGCATCCACCCTGGATGATGCCATAAAGTATATAAAGACATTACAGTATCATGTTCAGGTACCTTCTTTACCTACAAATTATCTTCTGCAATTCACACATGTTAATACAAATGATGGTGTTGTTGCTTATATTGTATTCATATGGCTGTATGAAAATGATACAATTGTTTGTGCATGTTTGTCTGTCTGTCAGCACATACTGTCTCTCTACTGTTCCATATGAATATCCTTATTGTTGCCATGTAAATTTTATCATTTTGAGGAAACACCAGATGATGTCAATGGGAGCAGGTTTCTCTATGCTCCGCTCTCCGACAATGACGCCGCAGCCAGAGCATCAAGGATTGCAGGTTCCTAGTTTTCCTCCTATCCTGCACGCGGTTCCAGGGGGACCGGGAGCTGGTCAAGGATTGCAGGTTCCTAGTTTTCCTCCTATCCTGCACGCCGTTCCAGGGGAGCCGGGAGCTGGAATCGGCTGTGGATTGGGAATGGGAATATCCGGCCTGTCTTCCTCAGCTGGTTTTGCCATGAGACAGTTGGCATTATCTAGTCCATCTTCATTGCCTGGAATATCAGAAGCAGCTCATAATCCGGTAAACATTTTGGGATCGTCGCCCTTCGTTTGTTCTAGCATGGATTTGCGGCCGATGTATGCTGCTGTTTTTACTCCTGGATCCCAATGTACAGCAACAGCGTTAGATGGTAGTAGTCCGTCGTCTCAATGTGCAATGAGCAGTAAGAGCGAGTCGTGTCATGTCCCTGTGACAGGCGAGGTCGGTTCACCCTCGTCCTGCAGTCTTGAGGGAGTAAGTTTTAGTCGTTTATTGCAGGGAGATGGATGATGGCAATAAGCTATTGCATAAGTTTTTACCACAAGCTGTTCTTTCAATACTCTTGCTGTTTATCAGAATGAATCAGTTTTGATTCAGATTGAATCCCTTTCTGTGCAACATTATATACATAATCATTTTTTTTTTCTCATCGTCTGAAGTTAAAACGTTCTCCATTGAATCCTTTACGTTCATTAGTGCATGTGTGCTTGTGCATAAGTTTGATGAAGCCAGAACAGCAGTACTCCTAGGAAAACAAGAGACTGAAGCAGGAAAAATGCATTACTTAATCAAACATCTTGATGCCCAAATGTCTGAACACGTAATTTTGTAATTCTTTAGCAATTTAAGGAAGGAGGAGCGAGAGCAAGAGTGCTACCAAGTCAAGTCATTCGGCCTTGTTTCATTGAGGATGACAGGTCTACTAGCCACGATGGATCTAGTGAATGGTTGTTCTTCTTTTCCCATTTTCTCCATTTCAAGCACATGACGAACTCCATCCTCCCTGTTCTTCTGTAATTTTGGTTGTAACTACAGAATGTTGCTGCAGGGCAAGCAGTGAGACAGCAAAGTTGGGAGACTGTTTCTAAATTCTGGAAAACGATGTTAGGTTGGTGGAAATTGCCTGCCTTGATATCTCAAAGTCATGTTTTCCTCCCTTTCTTGAATGTGTTATCAAGAAAAAGGACAAACATATGTTCAGATGTTTCTGTTCTTGTTCTCCTTTTCTTTTGTGCTTTGTTGGGTAAAAATGATGTCTTTCCACTGTACTATCCATCTTATTCATTCAGTTGGTATAGATGTTTTTTGTGCATTTTAATAGCAATTTTCTCATTTTTGTGCATCTTTAATAAGCGAAGGGACCATTACTGTAAGGGATAAAGTAACTTTTAACATTCAGATCTGCCATTGAATAACTGTGAATACAGCATTCTTCACATCCCTATAACTTGTATCTCTGCATTTGTTCTGGTGGATATGGAATCTGATGATAAAATCACACTCCTTTATATGTAGACTAAAACTAAGGTTTGTATGGAAGGCATTGAAGTACTATAGTAGCAAGTAAAGATAACATACAAGATGACCCTATTCGAGTTTTGTCTGGTCAGGCCATCCGCCTTGGTTTATGTACGCTCAGCAACTTCACGTCGTCAACCACAGGACCACATAACGAAGCAAAGTCATCACTCCTCATGTGGTAGTACGTGCTGAAGAACATGATTCGAGTTCGAGCAGCAGTGGCCGCGAAACGCAGCACGGCTCGTTTGTATCCACCTTTGCCCTTGGACTCATAAGGAACCTTGACGGTGTCTCTCCCAGCAAATGCTTCGACGATCATCGAACCCTCACAAGAATTGCTAGCGTCTCCAATGGCAAAGGTAAGCTCATAAGTCTTGCCAATGATCGTTCTGGCTACTTGTGCAATAGCACTTTCTTTCCCACCGACAAGCTCGATAGCTCGTTGGCCATGTGGGACTGAGAAGTGTGCTGCGTCAATGTATTTTACGGCTTTGAGAGATTCAACTATCCAGGCGGGTAGCGGTGAGTGATCATCCTCAATGTTAGGTGGGACGAGGACTCCCCAGCTCGTGTTGGGAAATACGTATGGTCCTTCTTCAAAGTCTCCATTTTTCAGCAGGTTATCTGCATAGCAAAAATATACATCGTAACCAAGAACGGTCCGAGCACAATTTGGTGAAGATAATGCTATTGCTAGCCGGGCAGGGATAATGAACAGGAATCATGCTTCAGAGTAAAGAATCTCTTTAACTGATGCCAGTACTACTGGATTATAGTCACTTGCACATGCAAATCATTGAATTTTTACGGCAGATCAATAAAGGGAACAGTAGCCAGAGGCAGTAAAACGTGCATTTCTAGTTCAGAGCATTCACTACTCGTATGCCATTAATAACATAATTGATAAGAGTCCTCAATAATTGTAGCTAATGTATCTAAGCAAACAACAAGTAAACAGAGAATAACCAGAGGCTCACCACGAGTTGCTTTGGGTGGATATAAAGCCCGAATAGCAATCGAATCAATCAGAGGTCCACATGCTGGATCTTCCTCTACTCCTGGATTGTGAATTAGTATCTCAGCCACACTGTGATTTGCTTGGAATGCCCAGGCGTACGAATCCCAACCGTTACTACTATACAAAGTTTGAATCGGGAGCACCCCAAAGCCTGGTGCAACGGACACATTCAACCTCTCCTCTTGAGCACAGGTCCTGGCAGCGCTAAACGTTAACGAATAGTACATTCCTTTACTCACATTCAACGATTGCTTAATTGAGGCCTCGTTTCCTAGCCTGACTGCAGCATATCCCTCTGGAACAACTAGAAGCATGTCGCCTTGCTTTTGCCCGGCTTTAATGTATTCAACAAAGCCGGAAACTCTCCATTTTGGTATGGCATTGGGTTTGAGCACGATGGTCCCGTTGAGTTCCGAGGCCTTGGGAGCCTGCTCAAAGTTGCCATTGTCTAGTAGCCCTGCATTAGGTGTATACAGTGTCTTTGATATACCAAGTAGCAGATCTCAAGAATAAATCTTTCCAAGAGTGCATAAACTAATACCATGAGCACAGAAAGTGCTTGCTCAACATTATGACAACTACATATCATGTAATTCAAATGTTTCTGCTTCAGACAGTCCTAATCTTCTAGCTATCGCAGACAGCACAGATATCTTGTAATCGCCATGTAGCTAGCTAGATTCAATGCTGATCTAACATAATCCTTTCTCCATTATGCTTAGTCATTCTTGAAAGTTTACAGGTTCGTGACAAAGAACAATGAGTGTGTATCACTTGCAGCATAAGCCAAGAAACAACCTTTAAAATCTCACTCCTTATCATTTCGTTACATAGTTCAGAATTCTCCAGCCAAGCAACATTTTCAAACATTATGCAGAAAGATCACATCTTTGGTCAAGAAACTGAACTAAATGAGACTTCAACCAAAACGGGAGCTGAGAAAACCGATGAAATCCAAACTACAAAACAAAAAAAGAAGCGGGGTAAAAACAAGAAACACCAAAGTTGTGAACTTACCATCTCTCAAGGCAAAGACAAGATGGCAAGTGGACAAACACAAGAACACCGACAAAAGAGTGAAGCCCTCCATTCTTGATTCACTGCTGTATGGTTCTTGAACACACAGAATATGAAAGAGAAGCTATGGGTTGTTTTTCATTTTTCTTTTGTTTCTTGTTTTGGAGCTGTGGTTTGAAGTAGGACGGAGAAAGGGTCCTTTTATGCATGACAAGGTTCAAGAATGGGCTTGTTTTTTTGGTGATATAACGCTGCTGCCCCTAAACATACAGTCTGTAGTTTTTCATATGGGATCATTGAGGACCAGTTTGTCTTTGTCCCCCATTTTCTTGAGTTTTACATAGTAACTGTGTTCTATTTAGGGAAAAATGTGTGTAGGGGTGAAGACGAGGTAATGACAAGAACTGTCCGTAGCCACATGGGTCTCAAACTTCACTTCCCAAAGACGGTGCAGAGCACCCATGACATGATTGGCTAATAGACTGGACATGAGTGGTGGGGCTAAATAGTCTTTTATCTCTCCCTAATATGTCATACTTATCAACTTCCCTTTCTCTTTTCCTTTATGTAAATTGATGAAGAATTGAAAGTTGCTACTCCATAAACGAGAGATAAATTACAGAAAAACGAATTGTGGTCTGATAGCCCATACATACATGTGCTTGTTTGAGTGAAAGTCGCATTTTTGTCAAAGACTTGCCCTAAATCACTCTTTTCACGAGTGTGTGAAGCCAAAATGTCCACATTCTGATGAAATAGATAAGTGCATAGAGCTCAGCATTTTCTTGTAAATAGACAGACCCCAGCATTTTTAATTCAAAAAGTTATAATATCTTACATTATTTCAAATTATCTTGTAGTTGTCCTAAATATTTTTTATTTTGTTAAAATAACATGTCTACTGCTGAGCGATATGATCTTTTAATCATAATTGAAATGTTTTATTATCACAATAGATCTAATCTTTTAACGTTGCATTCACCCGCCACGTAGTAGTTTATATTATAGAAAATTTGATGGGATAAAAATTAATTTTTAAGATGGAGAGAAATATAAACTTTGTGACAAGATTGGAAATCTCAATCCTAAATTACCAAGCTTTATATTAGAAAGTAGAATGAAAAGACCAATTAACCTTCTAGGTATGTTACAGAGAACAGATATTGGTAAGGGAATTAGTATTTATTATGTGGGAGAAACATGCCATGAGGGCCCAATAAAGAGTTAGGGTCCATTTTAGGGAGTATGTGTCTACACATCATGGCTTGTTTTCGGGTCTGTTTGAAGCCTTGTGGGCCAGATCGAATTTTCATAATTGTAATGTGGACCGACAAAGAATCTCAACCTCAGCTCCCTCTCTCTTCAGTTCATTTTGTAGTTCATTCATTCACAAAATTTGGCTAACTGGTGTCTATATCGCAAATGAAATACTTGTTTTGAGATGACAAATATCAATTCCTCATGGTGTGTTTGAATTTGAAAGAAGAATTTGAGTAAAAAAATTTAAATGACTCCATTTGAAAGGAATTTAAAGTCCATTCAGATTTATCAAAACTAGATTTAAAATTCTTTGCATTTAGAATTATCCAAACATATTCAAAAGATTTGTCACGAAAGATTTCAAATACAACCTTGATGTAAAATTATTAATAAACTTCAATTCTGATTGATTTCACATTCATAGATTATTATTATTGTACTAAATTAACTAAACATATTGTTCGTATGTGAGTCTTTAATATTTAATTGGATAACTATTATGGCCATGGAAAATTGAGAATCCATGGACTGAAGCATAGTATTTATGACACAGCTTCAAGAAATAAAGAGGGAGGTGGTCTCTAATTACAAGAATGAAGAAACAGTTCTCCTTAATTTAAGTAAGCCACCGCCAGATGACATGTCTATATTTCACCAGGACAACTCCAAAATCTAGACCCCCTTATGGTACATCAACATTCAAAACCAAACTTTTCTCCAAGCACATGATATGAACTCGTAGTTGTCGGCCGGGTCGGGTATTGTAATTCGACCGACTAGTAAAAGTTAAGAAGGAAAGAAGATAGAAGATACCCATTACCTTTTCACGTCCCTTTGCCATTCAATCCCAGTAGGTATTTTGCCAAAAAGGGTAACCGGGCCTAAACCCATTGTCAGTGAGCAAAAATGTTAAAAGGAAAAGCTTGACACAAGTACAAATTTGCATAAGAAAAATCACGGGTCCGAAAGCAGCCTTACAGTGCTGATATAGTTTCCTGAGAGAAAAGCCATGACATGACTGTTCATCCAAATAGTATAACAATACTGATGCGATGAATCACACAAGCATTTTCAGCTAAAAGAAAGAGCTAAGAAGGCATCAAAACGTAGATAGTTGACTATTAAGGAAATCCATGTAAGCCCATAATAAATGAAGATAAAGAAGAAAGAAGATACCACGTTTCCATACACATACGTATAAAGGATAAGGCAGGCTTCTGGTATTTGAAATGTTTGGATTCCACCATAAATGCGGATATCTTATGATGAGATGCAACCGACATACAGCACACTATATGTAATCATTGCCCGTAGACATTACATTGAAAAGGTGAAAAACTAAACAATAAGGAAGAGACTATTGCTCATTAGTAACAATTGGACGCAAGATTCAGAAAAAAACATGATAGTCTATACTCAGAAAGGACTTGCATTACTTGCCCTTATTAAATGATATATGAGGTGTAGTTCAATCACAGGCCGCCCCAGCATGGATAGAGAGATCCACTCAAGGAATGGTACGCTGATAAAGGGGCAAAGCACCGAGTGCTTCACGCTCAGCATTCTCTTTCTTGATCTGCACAAACATCATGAACAAATAGATAAATACTTCAAAAAGAAGATGATAAATGAAAAGAACAAATATTCGGACTGTAGAGCACATTAAAAACCATATGCAGCATAAATAGCAGGGCCCAAAAAGCCATTGGCAATTAAGATCCGGCTATCCACACCTCTTCCATGGTCTACTCAGGGAAAACTAAAGGTAAAAGTGAATCTCAGGTTGCAAAATCATATTTTCATAATAATAGAAGAACTAATTTCCCAAGTTCAGCAGATTAAAACTATCCATGTACAATCTAGCATCAATCTCCTGTACCAAGGATTAGGTGCATTGCATGATATCAGCTCAAGCAAGCACTAGTCATGATCGGAGTGGCATCATTATTACAGGACAAAATTGCTTTTAGGTTCCATACCAAAGAAAGCAGAAAGGCAACGTAGTTCATAGTTCATAAGTTAGCTCGAGCGAAGAAAATTTGGGGTCTAAAAAGTCAAGCGACATCAAGTAGTGGACAAATATGTAAAACAACTGGGGCACTAATTAAAAATCAGCTGCCTCCCAGTCACTTACTGCACTTAACAAGATAAGCAGAACTTTGCAATTTAAGGGGTAGAATTACATAATATTGGCAGTCCTAAAAAAGTACAATGAGTTGACACCAAGGTTAAAACAATGCATTATGCCATTACTCACAATAATATTGTAAAACCATGTGCACAAAACAGTAGCCCAAGATCGCTGATAGACACAATACAAAAGTTCTTGAAATTTCAATGACAGGAAAAATTCAGTTTGATGCATTCTTGGAATGGTGAATGAGCTTGATAAAGAAATTTAATGACATGCCCGCTCATACATCCAAGGCATATAATTACAAAAATAGGCATATCTAGTAATGACAGAAAGTATCAACCAATTAACAGCAGTAGATTTATAGTTGAACAGCCATTATGGAACTCGCATCATAAGAACAAATAATTGGTCCTTTAAATGATAGTTCCACGGTTTCGGTAATGAAACATAGTGATAAAGGCACTTACAAGAGCTAACATCTCCTGCAGATAGCTCCTAAATGGTGTTTGCATAGCCTGCGTAAAGAAGAGGTGAAAATAAATAAACTGCATGCTGAGAAGTCTAGATCTTGCTCTAAAATGGGCAGAACACAACGATGCTAGATTACACTGAAAGCATCTGCTGGGGGAATGTAGCAAAAATATTTGAGTTGCTATAAGTGAAATGAGGACAGCGTGCTGCATGGAATAAACTTAAGAATCCAAGAAAAACTCAAAAGCAAAAGGCAAATGGGTTCTACAATCCACTACAGCGAGTGTATACTTGATAATAATAATAATAGAAAAAAAAAAAACCCAAAATCCACAAATGAGCAAGCCACTTACCAGGCAAAAAAGCCTAAACATAACACGTGAGAACCAAAATACTGTGTACAAGTAAAAAGGAGAGCACAAAGGCCTCAAATGAAAATCTCGTGAGCCGTAGAAACCCAGTCTCACAAGTGATGCTTGCTGTTAGAACTATTTTCCCTGTAGAAAATTTAGATGCCAGGTGTAGAGTGTAACCAACATAATTTCTGTCCCTCCATTGAATCTTACTTGGAATACAATTTTCCGCACTATTTTTTATTTAATTTTGTTCCCATAAAGGGTTGGCAGTCAGGGTGAACCAAGCATGAATCATTGAGAATACCAAGTTTTCAACATGGAGCACTATGGTGCAAGCTATAGCCACCAAGATGTGACCGAATGAAAAGAAAAGGAAGAATAGCAGCACAAAATTAATATTGGCATTATTGAGAAAAAATACTCACCAAATAGGCAAGATCATTTTTATCTACTGCGTTAAAATTTTATAAACAGAAGCTTTTGGGGTACTATACACACTAGTTCCGACTTGAGTTTTAGAAAGATTTCAGTTATGCGCCTGTTAGTGTATTGAAGGTAATTCAGTCCCACAACCATTTTCTTTCAAATCCCACTTAAGTCCGATGCACATAACTCCACAATCCACATTTACAAACACCAAATTACAAAGAGAGAGGGGGACGCACAACAACATACATCCAGATACAGTATACACATCCGTACACACAGCTTCCTCTCCGTCACCGATATTTCTTCATCACTTATAAATCCAAATATCTCTGGATGCAACAGCTTTATAAATCCTAATAGATGGGCGTGTTTGCCTAAACAGAAATATAAACAATTTCATTGTAATTACATATTCACCTGAAGATCTTCCGGAAGATAATCATGCTTCATTGAAAGGTCCATGGCGCGCTTAAGACGCTGATTCCTCGCATCCACAACTTCTTTCGGCAGCCGATTCAGCGCCTCCTTCACATCCAGGTCGTACATCGGGTCGTACAAATCGTCATAACGAAGCCCTAATTTCACATCAAACAATTAAAAAGTCAAATTCCAAACCAATCTCGTCAATCACACACACACACACACACACATTAACTTACACAAATGTATAACGAATAATACATACCGTATTTACTGAGTCGATTGGATAGGGTTTTCATGTGGAGCGCAGCGAGAGGGTTGCGCTTCGGGTCCACAAGCCATTTGGAGAGAGCTGCTGCCATTGTTGATTTCCTCTTTTTCAAAAACTCACAAGCGAAAATTCTCACACTATCTCCTACGATCTTACCCCTCAATTCTGATTTTCTTCCTCTCTATTCTACTATGTTTGGTGCCGTCCGTGTTTTGATGATTTGCGACTTTGGTTCATATAGCCGTTTCGCGATATCTAGGGTGGGTGGAAATGTGAACGCGAGGTTTAGCTAAAGTAGTAGAGAATTGTTAGAACAGCACTGAAGCACACTGCAGCGCAACCGGTTCCACATTGACTTTATTTTTTCTCTCTTTCTTTTTTGTTTTTTTTTTAAAAAAAAAGACCAAATAGCATCAAACCTTCTGTATTTTAAAAGCTCAATTAAAAATCCCATTTTATTTTAAAAATAAGCAAAAAAAATTATAAAAAAATAGATAATATATACACATGGTACGCATATGTTATATGAAATAGAAAGATACAGCAACATTTAAAATAAAAGTCTCCAATTAATAGGTATATCTATGATTTTTGAATTGTGATTGGGACTCAAATGATATATCTTAGGAACATAAGGATTGCAATGTTAGTTTCCTTTTCCTTATACCAAAAAAAGGGGTGAATAGTAATTTATCTACATGTGATATTGAAAATGAGTACATTATTCTTTATGAAAAAAATATAGCAATTTATCCCCTATACTTTTTAAATGAAACAATTTACCTCCTTATATAGGGAGATAAAATGCTTCATTTTAAAAATCATAGGAGGGTAAATTGTTCTATTTTAAAAAAATATAAGGAGGTAAATCGCTATTTATTTTTTCATAAGGGGGTAATTTGCTCATTTTGAGATATCACAAGGAGGTTGCTTGCATTTTTTCCCCCAAAAAAGGTAAAGAAATTAGGAAAAATTGCACTTTCCCATATAATAGAAGTTGTTGTACTTTTGATCCTACAATTTACGAGTTTAACACATTTGATCTCATAAACTTAAAAGTTGTAGCAATTGGGATAAAAATGATACATTTTCTAGTCTAATGAGACCAAATATGCCACAATTTTTTATTTGGACAAAATGCATAAAACCTCCCTCTGTTTTAAAAAATATGCAAAAATATCCTTTTATTTTCAGAATAGGCTAAAACCTCATTCCTGTTTTATTTTAGTCAGCAAAAAACTCTCATTCAGTTAGCAACTAACGGGAAGTGGAGGAGACATGTGTCTACTGCGTTTGGTAGTCATTTTTTACGATTTAGGTTCATATTTAACGATATTTTGGACTAAAATACCCCTCTATGGGTCTATATAATATACAAATGACTTTTTGGCTTATTTTTTGTGTTCATTTTGTAATTTCTCACCTTAAAAAATAAATTATATTTTGCCATATTAAATTTAAATTAAAATATTAAATTAAATTATATTTAAATTCAAATAATTGTATAATTGTTAATTATTAAATCTAAATTATTTTTAATTAATTAAAATATATATATTTAATTACAATAATTATTATTAATTAGCCAAAATATTTAATCATTATAATTATTTAAAATATTCTTAATTAATTATTATTAATTAGCCAAAATATTTAATCATTATAATTATTTAAAATATTCTTAATTAATTAAAATATATTTTAATTAATATAATTAAAATTAATAAAAAAGAAAAAACTGCGATTTTCACCCTTTTTTCGTCGGAAACTTAGAAATACGTTTCTGGCCCCGTCCGGATGAATTTTCGATGGCCAATGGTACCATTAGAATTCTTTCTTCAAGACGAACATTTTCATACCTTCAATTTGAATTTTCGTCAATTATAGAGAGTGGGCTCAAGTCACGACATCCGAACATGTTTGTCGAATCTCGGTCTCAGACCACCACCATCAGACTCGTCTCTTCAAGACGATTCTAACGAGACCGGCCTCACTCAATTTGGTAAAAAATTTATGGAGATACGATGATTTTAATAATTTTAGCCTCGGTGGCGAAAATTGGGGGGGAGGGAGGGAGGGGGGCTATGGGGGTAGGGTGGATAGTTAGTTTTTTTTTTAAATATATAATAATAATATATTTTAAAATTTTAAATTATTTATATATAATATAAGTTAAATAATTTATTGAACTTAAACCTTTTATTTTTTTAAAATCTAACGATTAAGATTAATTAATTAGATCTAATGATGAGTATTTGATCAAAAAAGATCCAACGATTATTAATATAAGAAATAATATATAATAAATAAGGGTATAATGGTTATTTTTAAAAAAATAAACACCGTTAGTTGGATTTAACGGAGAGTGGACGATTGAGCTGAGTTTTACAAAATACAGGGAGGCTTTTAGCCTATTCTCATAACAAGAGGGCTTATTTTGTGGACTTTTTAAGACACATGGGGGTTTTATGCATTTTGTCCATTTTTATTTTACGGACAAAAAATGCTATAATTTTTTATTTTATTAAATCAAATGTGCTGTGTCTTAAGCCGTGGCACCGAAAACACAATACCTCTATCGTTTGGACCAAAAATATAATTTTTCCAAAAAAATAACACAAAAGAATGTTGCCCACACCTTTTTTTTGGTACAACACAAACTTTATGAAACAAGAAAATATTCCATAAAAATAAAACAAACAAAAAAGAAAAAAATTATATTTTTTTATGCTAATTATTGAAATTAACCCTCATAATAAAAAATAAATTGATATTTTTTTGGGGTGTATATATAATTTTTTTAAAAAATAAGAGTAATTTGTATAAATAATTTTGAAGTGTTCAGGGGTGTATGTCTAATTTTGTAAAAGATATTGGCAATTTATCTAAATAGACCATAACAAAGAGTATGAATGTAATTATTCCAACCACAAAAACCATAACAGCCATAACAGAAAATGCATGAAAAAAGACCAATAAAAAAAAAAAACGAAAAAACATGATACCCATGACAGTGAAACAGGAGAGAGGAAGAGGAGGTTGCATCGCATTGCATTGCCATAACTGAAATGCATTGCCTCCAACTGCCGAAACATCGACGAGAGAGAACAGGGGCAATCGGAAAGCCTCAGCAATGCATCCTGTAGAACCCACCAATAGATTTGATTGAAGCCCATAAATACGTACGAGGAAGAAAGAAAAAGAAAAAAAAAAAAAAAAAGGAGAAACCAGGGAGGAGCAGAGATTGAGGTAGACAAACATGGGGATAATGGGTTTTAAGGATGTCTCGAAATTGAGGGGCTCGATGTGCGGGATGCGAGAAATCGAGGACGAAACTGAAAGGCTGTCAAGAGATGAGAGAAGCTCGCACAGCGTTTCCAGTGGTATTCTTCCGGCTCTGGGAGCCAACAGCAGTCGTAGGATTAAGCTTCGTCCTTCAATAATCTCCCCCCGTGATCCACGTTACAGGTACGTATAAATGCATAGCGGGCCTGTCCTGTTTTTGACAATTTTCTTATCTTCTTCTCCTTGTTCATGAATTTATGTTTATGTTTATGTCATTTATTTATAGAGAAAAGGATCACTTGTTTCATGATATGGAGTGTTTAGTTTACCAACCCCAAACATAAAAAAGAAATTGATATACGTCTTTGCAGAGCGTGGGAAACGTTCCTGATAGTGCTCGTCTTCTACACAGCATGGGTGTCTCCTTTTGAATTCGGTTTCAATATGGGACGGAATAGAATTCTCTCCATCCTGGACAATGTTGTCAACGGCTTTTTCGCCATTGACATCATCTTAACATTTTTTGTTGCCTACCTCGACAAAGCAACTTATCTTCTCGTCGACAACCCAAAGCTGATTGCTGTCAGGTATGCAAGAACATGGTTGATCTTTGACGTGATATCCACAATACCCTCAGAGCTTGCACGGAAGATATTGCCGTCTAACGTTGAATCATACGGCTACCTTAGCATGCTTCGTCTCTGGCGTCTCAGGAGAGTCAGTGCAATGTTTCAGAGGTAGGTGCATAGCAAAGCAAATTTTCTTCATGTGGTTAGTGCACTTTGTGTAACACAATACTACTGCAGATTGGAGAAAGACAAGAACTACAGTTACTTCATGGTCCGAGTGGCAAAAGTTACATGCGTAAGTGTCTTAAAGATATGATAATGTTCATCCATGGCAAGTACAAGAACGAGAACATATCTGATATTTCTTGTGTGCTCCGTGTAGGTGGTGCTTTTTGAGATTCATTGTGCTGGTTGCCTCTTTTATCTTCTCGCTGATAGATATCCGGATCCGAAGAACACCTGGATTGGTTCTTCAATAGAAAATTTTCATGATCTGTCTTTGTGGGACCGGTACGTTATATCTATTTACTGGTCTATTGTCACTGCCACGACCACCGGCTATGGCGATCTTCATCCTGTAAACACAGGGGAAATGATATTCGACATTTTCTACATGCTGTTCAACCTCGGGCTGACTTCATACATCATAGGAAACATGACCAACTTGATTGTTCAAACAACCTTCAAAACTAGGAAATTTGTAAGTATGGACCTCCATTTTTTAGGCTTTGTTTCAAGCTTCAGAACTAGGATATCCTCAGTTTCAATGCTGTCCCTTTTGCATATTTTACAGAGAGAAACCATTAATGCGGCCTCAAGCTTTGCAAAGAGGAACCAGCTGCCGCCTCGTCTGCAAGAGCAGATGCTAGCTCACCTGAGCCTAAGGTACAGAACTGACTCGGAAGGGCTGCAGCAGCAAGAAACTCTCGATGCGCTTCCAAAAGCTATTCGTTCGAGTATATCGCATTTTCTGTTCTACTCCCTTGTTGATAAGGTGTATTTGTTCCAAGGCGTGTCCAATGACCTTCTCTTTCAGCTGGTGATGACCACTACTAACGCATTTTTGTGATTGTATTGGTTTGTTTTTCATTTCAATCTCTTAATTTAGTCAGTTCATTCCGTTCGTTATTCCATATTTTACTTTTTGCTTCCAGCAAATCATGCTTGTTTGATTTCAGCAAGAGTATCAAATACTCCATGGTGGACTAGATTTTCATGTTCTTGTTCTTGGTGAGCTATCCTCGCAGGTCTCTGAGATGAAGGCCGAGTATTTTCCACCGAGGGAAGATGTGATCTTACAAAATGAGGCACCTACAGATTTTTACATTTTGGTTAATGGGGCAGTGGTACTCTCTCTCTCCATCAACTTCCCCCCTTCATCAATTTGTCATTCATACAATACCCCCTTTTTTCTTGTTCATTTAAAGAGCTCTATTGCATGATCTCTGTCTTTCACATTTTCTTATACTGTTAAATTTGGTTACAGGAGATTATTTCCTATACAAATGGAACGGCACAGGTCAGATTGTGATCACAAGATCCTCGAAGGGATCTCTTATCTCTGTGTACAAAGTTGCAATGCAACAGGTCTAAAATAACATTTATGATGATTATATATCTATATATTAGGTTGTTGGTGATTGCAAGACGGGCGACGTTTGTGGTGAAATTGGCGTTCTGTGCTACAGGCCACAACTTTTCACTGTACGTACAAAACGATTGAGTCAGCTACTCCGGTTGAATCGTACTGCATTTTTGAACATCCTCCAAACTAATGTTGGAGATGGGGCCATAATCATGAACAACCTTCTTCAGGTAAACTGTTTTAATCAAAGTATCCAATCCTGTGAGAGAGTTTGTTGTAGTCATTTTTGAATCTTTGGTGCATAACTAATCTGTCAAATATTTTGTGCAGCATCTGAAAGCACAGAACGACCCCGTGATGCAAGAAATTTTGACGGACACAGAGCACATGCTGGCTCATGGAAGGATGGATGTGCCTCTCAGCTTATGCTTTGCAGTTTCCAGAGAGGATGATCTATTGCTGAACCATTTATTGAGACGAGGTTTGGAACCAAATGAATTGGATAGCAATGGACGCAGTGCTTTGGTATGCTTGTGTATATATTCCATAATTACACTAACACACCTTGAGGTTAAGGCATGTCACAAAAGAAAACCCGTTTGGAAAAATGCTGTATATCCCTTGCAGTCATGTTTTACAATATACAACTCTCTTCGAAGACCAGATGGTCGACGAGAAACTTGTCAAGGAAAACATAAGAGTCGCGATGCAAGTGTACCTTTTCAAGATCGATGGGGTCTTTTATAATATGCGTTAGGAAGTGTGGACTAGTTAATCCTTTAATTTATGAATTGGGTGTGAAAAAGTACCTTATTGCTTTATGTACAGCATCTTGCAGCAGCGAAAGGAAATTTAGAGTGTGTGCTTCTACTTCTAGATTATGGAGCGGATCCCAACAGAAGAGGTACCGTGCTGTTAGGACTTGAGCAGCTGAAAACATTATTCCTGTCAATGAAACAACTCATGCGTTTCACACTTTGTGCAGATTCTGAAGGAAATGTTCCTCTATGGGATGCCTTATTGGGGAAGCATGAGCCAGTGATCAAAGCACTCGTTGATAACGGGGCGACGTTATCTTCTGGCGATGTGGGCCAGTTTGCATGCTTTGCAGCCGAGCAGAATGACCTCGATCTACTCAAACAAATCACCAAGTTTGGCGGGGATGTCACCCTGCTCAACGGCTTGGGAACAACGGCCCTACATACAGCTATATCCGAAGAAAACATTGAAATTATTAAGTTTTTGATCGAACAAGGAGCCGACATAGACAAGCCGGACGTGCATGGATGGACGCCACGTGCCTTAGCTGATTATCAAGGCCATGAAGCAATCAATGCTTTGTTTCAAACCAAGCAAGAGTCTCACAATTCCGGTAAGGCGCACCAAAGAAGCACAAGCATAAGTACTTCTGAGGTGCAAGCAGCGCTGCCTTATTACCTTAAGAAGTATCCAAGCGAACCAACAATACCTCATTTCAAACCAGATGACAAAACACAAAATGCTAGAGACATGGGCGTTCCCGACCATAAAACAGGATGGGCGGCAAGCAATTCTCAGAATTCACTTGCAGCCATCCTTACAACTGGCCGTAAACAGAACCAAGGTACGACTTAAAAGCACTATCTTTCAACTTCCAAGAATTGTTCATGCAGCCTAGCTAGTATCTGTCGAGAAGTTTTAGGACCGACTATTCTTACATTACATATCATAATGTTGTGCAGGAGAAAGGATGTTTGCCTCACCTCGGCCGGATCCTTGTATGCAACGTGCCCCTGCTAGAGTATTTGTATGTTGTGCGGAAAGGGCCGATGTAGAAGGATTTCTGGTGCCTCTGCCGGAGTCTCTTCAAGAGCTGCTGGATTTGGGGGATAAGAAGTTTGGTTTTCATGCTACCAAAGTTGTATCGGAAGACGGAGGAGCGTTGATTGAAGACTTGGCTTTGATAAGAGATGGTGATCGTATTTTCCTGGCTAGTTAAGCTGGTTTTGAAAGCATAGTTGTCATGGAAATTTTGGGTGATTTGTATTTATATTATCTCAAAATATATAAAGATTAATAGAATAAATTAAAACAATATATTAATGACCAAGTATATCGAATAAATATAAAAAATAGAAAGTTATATCGATTGAGACTCACGACATTTTCATTATTTTAAAGTTATGATTACCTCCTACGTATTAACTAACAATGATCCCATCATCAATATTTTATTAGTTCACACCAATATTTCATCTTACGTGGGGCAGACTAAAAAACTAATTGCTAATCTAGTTGCCAACAACTCTCCAATCACTTATGCAAATATGAATTATAAAAATTTTCAATGCAAAAAAGATTTGGATTTAAATAGTTGTGTGAGAATTTGGTAATTATAAAAAAATTAAATAGCTTATTAAAAACTCATAATAGAATCAATGATAAATGAATCGTATAAATATATAAAATGTAACGGACTAATATTTATTAACCTCATATTATAATTAAATCATTATAATGATACACCCATAAATTATATATTAAATAAGCACGATGAGTTGAAGTAAAATATTAAAAAGAAATCAAAGATTAGTTGGCGGGTTGACATAAATTTGCAAGGCATTCAAGGAGACATATACTTTTTTGTTTTTCCTTATGATCTTAGAAGTTTGAAGGAAACATTTGTACAAGGTAAATGAGTTGCATGTTTCTAGAAATGAATCGTAAGAGGTGTATGTGAATTACAATATACGAAATAATATGGATAAAACGAGATATTTAATCAAGGGTTAAATGCAAATGCTCCCTCCGGTATGGGATCATTTGTATTTTATCGCTTAATTATTTTTTTCTATTTTGCAAATTGTCCATTTCTTTTTAATTTCAGGCCAAAATTAGTGTATTTTCCTTCCTTTTGAAATATACAAGTGTTGGGCCAAATTTTGAAGGGGTAAATTTGTACTTTCCCACCCTAAATTGGCTGCTTATAACATTTTTCTTGCTCTAATTATTTATTTCAAGATTGTGAAGGGAGAAATGGAAGAAACCTGCCACTGTGGACGTGGAGCTATGAAGAAACAAAGATCGAAGATCTGCAAGTTATGATAGATTCAGAGTAATATTGTGGGAGGTAGTGTGTATTTTCTTGTTTACTGTATACTATGAAAAGACAAGGAACAAGGAGAAAGTGTTTATTGGCTACTATCAATTTTTGTAGCCAACTCGGTTGTGTTGTTCCTTTGGTTATTGTTATTTATTTTTATGCAAATAAGAAAAATTGAAATAGTAACAAATCTCAATATGTTGAACACAATCCAATGAAAAGCTGCACATATACATAACTCAACATTCCATGGACTTGTTGTACATATGTTGACTTTTGTACCTTATACACATGTCCAAAACAGAGGTCAACATCCTATCCTCTCCTCTAACACCGATCCGGTCTTCATCAACAACAATCTCCAACATATCAACAATTAGCGTTAAAATTTTCACACAAATTATTTATAAATATGTTACACTTTGAGGTTGGTTGGATATATGCTTTGGACCTGGACCAATATGATGTAAACCTTTTTGCGAGTCATTTAAAGGTTTCTTTATTTTTGTCTCTCAATTCACATTATTCTTGTATACTTATATTATTGTATAATGCATTACACAAAATATGTACTCATAGTGTGATAATAGCATATCAATAACATCTATGAGGCTTTTTTATTTGTCACTCATTATTGTCCACTTGTCACTATCGACCATTGGATCTGCATATCTGGGATGCCAAGGGTGCTGGAATTGTTACTCCACCGGTGGGGGCTAGAGGCGCTCCTACGACAACCTGCAAGGCCTGGTTGTTAGTAGGTACTTCCACGGCTTTCTACTTGCTCTTGTTATACCTTGTTGGCTTAAAAATAGTTTCAGCTTACTTCCCACAAAAAGCTGATGAACACTTAAAGTTGCCTATGAATCATCGGTATAGACAACAGACAATAATACTTTGACGAGATCTTCACAACTGTTGATAGTAGTACCTCTACTACAATAGTTTTTCCTAGGACAACAACTACCTCTACAACATTATTTCCTGCAAGAACGTTTGCTTAATCACAGTGTAAGAAGCCACAGTTCATATAATGCAGGTAACACCGGATAGTGGTTCGACCTGAGCTGAGCCTACTTTTAGCAGAAAATAAGTGATATATAAAGCATGATTTCAACTTAATAAATAACATATAATCACATTTGTTTACGTCCCGTCAGTCTAATTCTCCAAACTAATGAACAAATGATATCAGTAAAAATTTCCAAGTTATCACGCTTTGAAGAAGAATTCATAGTACATGAACTCCAAGATATTCTTGATCTCTTATGCTCGTTTTTCTTTCTCTTGGCAGCCTGTATTGTTCGCTTGGAAACTTGAAATGCAAACAACAACGAAGAGCTTAGGCGACATCCTGCAAACTATGCGATCGATTCTAATCTTGGTCAAGAAAAGAATGGTTATTCTCCTATCCGCAGATTTTCCTTTTGGCTCTTTTCCCCCCTGCCATTTCTTGACAATAATTTGAAGAGGCATTTTCATTGCAGGTGATCCTTACATGGCAGCAGATCCTTCTGGGATAACCTGAATATCATCATTCATAAGATTATAGTCCATTACATTGACTTTCCCACATAGGCAGAACTAGAATCAATTAAGACACTGTCATGGTTGAGTGACTTACGGGAAACTGCCTGTCACGGGAGCTCATCGACCTGTGCTTCAATTCACCTCTGTGGGTCGTCATCTCGTCTAGTATTTCAGCATCAGTAAACTCATCAGAACTTTCACCGCTATCATCATCAGGTGATTCACCGTCCTATAACACGAAAAACAAGCAGATGTAACGTGGTTGCAGCGTTTTTCACGACTATCATAAGAATAGGAGGACAAAGAGTTAATGTACCCTCTTAGATGGACTCCTCCTAAATGGATTTCCGATAATTTCTTCGTACTCAGCTGCATCCAGTTCCTGAAGATATTGAGGTGGAAACACCTTTGGGAGAAGGTGCTCTCTTATGCTTATCAGAAGGAAAAAAGGCAGTGGAAACAATATTCCAGCAATAGGTATCCAGGTTATTCCGAAACACACCAAGAGATAGACTAACTGAAACAGTGTAAATGAGGTTATGTATTTGAAAGGGACTGACTCCACAAAGGAAGCATGGGACTCTTCAAGGATTCTGTCAAAGGATGAAGCCCGTGTTAGTAATTGATCAGAATGAGATCGTCGGACTTGAGTTTTTACGTATGTTAACATAAATCCGTTCAGATTTCTTGAGTTGGCAAGCCAAACTAGTTTAATACACAGATAAGGCCAAGGAATATGCAAAGGCTTACTTGAAACGACGACGAGGAGGAACAAGGAGCAGCAGCATCCTCTCCCAGAACTGATTACCTGGGAGGCTTTCGATGCCCATGTAGGCGAAGTATCCCCATAAAACCGAGGTTGGTATCATCTTGATCACAGGCATAGCACAGATAGAAAGACCCACAGCTACGGATTGCAGAAAGTTGCTGACTCTTTGCTCGTTTACTCGAACGGGCAAGTGGAGATCAATACACTTTTCAGGATCAAATTTGCCATTCGATTCTCCTTCATTGTCGTGTTTCACGACAGCTTCCTTCAGGTCTGCCAACTCTTTCTCCACGGCTTGCTGCAGAAACACAGAAGTTATATATTACACTATGTTAAAGCCGAATTTATGAATATAAGAGAGAGAGAGAGAGAGAGAATTAGAGGCAGAGACACTTACTGATGGAGCACTGTCCATCTCAACAAACACAGCGTGCATTCGTCCATAGATCTCTGTGTGGCTGACTTGCTCCTTCATGCCCTCTTTTGCACACTTAACCATTTTATCCCGAATCACCTGCAGAACCGATAAAATATTATCTTTAAACCTACTCGGCTCATATGGATGGAAAGAGAATACAAAATATTTTCTCCAGAATCATGCTTCTCACCTGCTTCTTAAGGACTGCAAGACTCTTGGTATGCATTGGAGATTGTGGAAGTACCCCATTTGAAGGAGGAAGTCCAAGTAACCCGCAGATCAAAGTCTGAGATTGCAAAAGTTACGAGATTTTAGTGAAGGAGAAAGAGAATCAGAAGTTATAAGAAATGCTCGTCAACTTCAATCCTGTACCATGACCCCCAGCAACAAGATATCATAGTGGTAGGCAGTTGGTTTTGTCAGGTTGAATTCACTCTGTTGAGCCAGCTGCGAAGCTACACTGTGATCAAAAAAGTATAGACCTGCAATCATCAGGGCCGGTATAATGGCAGCAAAAATATACCCTGCCGGTACCTTTCCCATGTCCTGCAAGTTCATGAGATGAAACAATCTTGACCTTTAGTATGTTTTATCATTTCGGTCTCAAACTACATCAGATGGGGTATCATTGTTGCCTGGGAATATAATGCAGGTGGAAAACGAGAAAGACTCTTGAGAAGAATATAGATTAACAGAACTAAAAGATATTCTAGGCCGCATTTCAGCTCCTGAATGAGATAATGAGGTCTCAAACGTATGGAGATGAACAACCGTAGACAGAGTTTGAAAGATACAACCAGTGGATAAGTACCTTAGCCACCGTCCAATGGTACATTGATGAAGAATCCCAAGGAAGAGCACTGTTCAGCCTCCTGGGTACTCCAGAAGGAATTTTGCTCGGTACGCTGTAAGATATTGCAGTCCATAGCACAACCATCAGTGGAACCCCGTAGTCTGCAATTATACTCCGAAGCCAGCCTGTGCAGATAGCGCAAAAGGTTGAATTGTTGAGAATGCTAGATTTTTATTGAGGTTGTCAATACAATAAAAACATCCCATACCTGTACCATAACGCCAGGACCTAGCTTCTCTGCTCTTCAGGGACGTGATAAGCACGCCAATAGTGAATATAACTGCGAGTAACCCATTAATATATAGCCATTCAAAATGGAATATCTCTTCTGTGGCATTTTCACCTTCTGGCATGCTAAATTCACTCACCACACCCTGTGATTCAATATTACTAGTTTATAAACACAACTCCAAAAAGACTAGGATAACAGGGAGGAGGATAAAGATAAGAAAATACAACGGAAAAAAGTACCCTGATGGCCTCCTGAATGAAAAGAACTGTGATTAACATGCCAAAAAGTTCCCCTGCCACCCTTGTAAATCGAGTGATAACGGTACAAGCGTTAAAAATAGCAAGAAGAAACAGCATCAAGGCAGTCCAAAAACAGACCCTGTTTAAGTAAAAGAAATCTTGTGTACATATTAAAGAGATCAAAAAGGCCACCTGACTTTCTAACTAATCCAGTTGAGTTTTGCTTACCACCCGACCCATGCTAAATACAGTTCTTTTCCTATCCTGCTCTTGGCAAAATCATACAAGTAGTGGTACATTATAATGGTTGGTTCTGCAACTCCTAGAATCAACAATGGCTGCCCACCGAAAACCGCATGGATGACCCCACATATAGCGGTAGAAGCGAGTGTCTCAACAGGGCTTAAGGTCCCCTCTATCATAGAAATTTTCAAAAACATCAGTAACTTTATATTCTGTTGGTAAGATAAAATTACTTGGGAATACATACTCCTCTAGTTATTGCTTTTAAGTTCATTGTTTGCGAAACATGAAAGACAAAGATGAACATAATGGATATGATGTACTGAAGTTTAAGAGTAACCTGTATCCCGACTTAATTGCTCCCCAAAGGCGATTACAGGAAGAGCCGAAGCAAAGAAAATGTATGCAGTTGGAGCCAAAATCCTGAAATGGTGAACAAAAAACAAAGCTAAACATTATTGAGCTGCTTAATTTCACCTCGATAACACTCTTTACAATATATATATATTTTCCTGGAAAAAGAACAAAAAGGCAGCACCTTGCTCCAGAGCCGCATGTATCAAGCCAGTCACTTTTGTAGCATGCCAACCTAGCTTTAAAATCTTTAGTAACTCCCGCTAATGGAGCTTTCGGGTTATCCATTTTGCTGCTGAACAGGTGAATGGATTCTAATTAATGCATTTATGTCAAAGAGTCTGCAAACTGAGATTGGTTGCATATATATTGTATTAATCTTTTAAAATTTCTAGAACTAATGATGACAATAAACGCCATAAGCACAAGGGAACCATGATACTTCCCTACTTATACCACAAAAAGCAGTCACCGCATTATGAAATACGGTACTAGACAACATGTACTCATCAGATAACATTAATCAAACATAGTACACATACATAATTAATGAGAATTACTTTCAGAAAAAAAAAACAAAAACAAAAACAAACCTCAGATTCTAATAGCACTTTGAATAACTTCGAGGGAGAGAGATGATGAAAGTTGAGAGTAGTACACTAGTGCTCTCTCCATATAAACGAGCATAAAAAGTGATTAAAGTAGAGAAACTCCCTCATCACAGACAAAAGGAAAACACCTCTCTTTTCTGAAAGGTTCATTTTAATACATCAAAATAAACAACAATATTATGCACATGCCATCCCCTTGTTCCCTATCTTTGAAGATCTTTCTACATCAATTGTGTCGTTAATCGTGATGAGATATGAATAAGTAAGGCAAAATAACAAATAAGCAATCCCTAGATACGCGAGCAATCTCTAACATCCTTTCACTAACTCCCGAAGGAAATTTCGGAAAAGATCATCGTCCCATCCACCAACAACATTGTGTAAAGTCTTGGACGTACAAGTTTTAATGAATTATAAGGAGGGCCGCAACTTTGTTGCCGGTATCAAATCCATAAACTCCAAATCAAACTTACCATGTAGATTCCAAGAATCCCAAAGAATTCAAAAACAAGAAAAGAGCTATATTTCATATTCCATATCTTGGCCACGAAATCGAATCTTTTCAGGTTCCATAGACTTCCATGCCAAATTTTCTTAGAAGAAAAACATAGAAACAAATCATATATTCCTAGAAATGAATATAAAGATGGAACAATTTTGGCCATCAAATAGAAGAATTTCAGAAAAATCAAAATGTTAGCCCATACATCGGTCATGAGCATGGAAAAACAAACATAATGAACACAATATCCATCTAATCTCTCATGCCAATAATATCTCAAACAAAACCCAAGAATCAAGAACAGCCACATGTTAAAATGCATGAATAATAACTGCATGACATGATGAAATATTTAAAAAAAACAGACCTTGAAAACCTACCAGAAATCGATCTAATCTTCACGAAAGAATTCAACTTGGGTCATGTAAACTTCATACGATTATTTGATGGAAAAAAAAAAAACAAAAGGTTGCTATGCAAGATTTTGTTCCTTCTTTCCTTTTTCCCGGCTAGCAAAAAGCATCGCCGGAGAAGAAGGAAAAAGAGTTGACAAACGAAAAAGAAAAAACTCCCCACCTATTTCTTATTCTCGCCGTCTATGATTTCCTCGCTTCCGCTCCTACTTTCTCTCTTGACCAGTTATTCTTATTTAAGACATTGCCATAAACATGTCAAGCTTCAGAGATAGTAGAGAGAGGAGAGGCAAATGCATGTATGACGCCGTGGAGGAGCGCATGTTTTGGACTTGGGTTAGTGCTTTAAATATAAATATCGGAAAAGGCAGGTATCTATTATGAAAAGAAAAATCCGAAATGGCTCGGTCAATATTTCTCTCTGTTTTTCCCTCTCCATTATTATGAAATTGCAAAACAGCCCTTGTATATTTTTATTATTTTCCTTTTACCCCATTGAAAAACTCCTACCAAGTTAATATTTTCAAGCACGTGTTAGATTTTCAAATTTCAATCCGACCACTATTGATTGCAATGAAATGCTTTTATCATAGAATTAAAATGAGTTTTATTAAGATGAGATTTTTTATTTAATATGCGATAAAAGTGTAATAATAATAATTATTATATGATTTAAAATATGTCAAGTAAGAAAAGAATATTAATAATAAATAAGTTTGAATAGAATTTTTTATTCCATAAGTACGACACAAAATTTGTCAAATTTTAGTGCAAATTTTCTTGTATGAAGTGAACAGTCAATTTAGGTGGGCTTAGACCAATGTTGCATTGCATGATTGCATTTTAGTACATGAAAAATATCATTGTAAATTTAGATAGGTGAACTTAACATATGCAAAAAAATAATAATAACTAAAAAGTATGATCAAAATGTTCTATATTGTTTTTGGACTTATCTTTGGTTAAATATCTATCGATTTTAATTAAAAAAAAATCGAATGACATAATCATAATGTTTGGATTCATTTTTTGGGTATTTTATTGTGTTTTATGGAGATAGAGAGAGAAAAATAAAGATAAATAAGTGTGTGTTAGAGATAGTATGTATATTTGAATTTGTTTTTTGAGATAATTTAAAATAAGTATTATATATTTAATGCTGTGTTTGGGGAGACAAAAATTACTATTCATTGCCAAATCATGTCTTTTTATATATATTTATGTATATATGTGTATATATATATGTATATATTTATGCTAAAACAGTTAAAAATGCCTAAAATTAGGTGTTTTTAAATGGTGGCAAATATTGGGTATATTTTGACTTGTCTCAAAAATAATTTGAAAATGAAAACAAACATAGTAAATATTTTTTATTTTTATTTTTTAATAGTCATAATTTTTATTGGAGAGAGAATAAAAAACCATTTTCTATTTGTCTTATCAAGGAATTTTAATTTGATTATTCATTTCTTATTCCTCATAAAATATGAAATTGACCCCTAACGTACCTAACAACGACTAAAAGGGGCGTGTTTGCAATAATTTTTACTTTTATAGTGATAATAAATTGTTAGTTAAGTAGTACTAAAGTTGGGAGTATTTGAAAATAAAACGTTAAAAGAGAAAAAATATTGAAGTTGGAGTGTTGAAAAAATAATTTAACACTTAGGGCTTGTTTGGTTCGTGTGATAAGATTAAGCGTGATAGGATTAGATATGATGGAAAATTGAATGATTATTAATTCTATATTATATTATATGATGTTTGGTTTGAGGTATTGCATGTGGGATATCTCATTTGATAATATAATATTGTGTTTGGTTCAAAGGATTATAACATATGATTAATGGAAAAAGACTATAAAGGGTATCTATTTTTAAGGTATTTATATTTTTATATTGTAGCTTGTGAATGATTTAAAAATAACTAAAAAAACCACTAAATTATTTGTTGAAATAAAATTGCTTAAAAAAATTAATTTGTGAAATATTTCCTTTTCTTTTTAATCTATATTTATATAAAGTTAAAAATACGTATTCAATTAAGTAATTAATGATAAAAACTCAAATATTTTTTAAATGTCCCCAAAAAAAAAGAAGTAGTATTTTTACTATATTTTATTATTAAATTATTATTATTTTTTAAGTTATTATTTCATTCGTTGGATTTTGATCGAAGAAAGAGAGAAAATGGGAGGAATGAATGTCTGTTAATAATACTATCTTCCTCGTTGTTTCAGTCGTCCACCGACAGTAAAAGAATCTCGTCGAGAGAATACAGAATTCGTTGGATTTTGGTAGGAGAAAGATGGGGAAAACTGGGAGGAATAAGCGTCCGTTGAGTCTTAGGGAGAATAAAGAGAAAATGGAAATAAGAGAGGAGAGAGTAGAGATGAGAGAATCGAAGGATAAATTAGGCCAAAAAAAAAAAAAATCTTAACTTGTAGGCTTGATTCATAATATCATACATTGTGATTAATAAGATTAGCCCGATAATACGCCAACGACGATTCTTTCTTTTCTTGTAAATAGATATTTGTTTTCATTGAATACATATTAAAAAAAGAATGGTGACAATAATTAATATTAATATCTAAATATATTTTAAATGTACTTAAAAAATATTAAAATATAATTTAATATCAACACATAAATGAAACTCAAACTCATATTTTATTTTTATTTTTATTATTGTTTTTTTTGTGTGTGTTGAATGAACACTTTTGGTGGGAGCCAAATTGAGGAGGGTTTAATGCGGTTTGGTTTGAGCTTTAATGGGAGTGAATAGTGAATTATATCATACATAAGGGTGCAAATTGTAATAATATATATGTAGACTTGCTAAAATTTCCATAATCCCAATCCAAACGCTTCCCATATTACGGAGAGAGAGAGAGAGCGAGTCGATTATCTTCGTCGTCTTGTTTTCCTGGAAAAACTTTGAAAATTTTCTTTGTGGAAGTGCGAAGAAGTGTTTGGATCTGGGTAGAGAAGACGAATGTCGGGAAAAGGGGCAAAGGGTCTGTTGACGGGGAAGACCCCAGCGTCAAAGGACAAAGATAAGGACAAGAAGAAACCCATCTCTCGTTCTTCTCGCGCTGGTCTTCAGGTTTCTTCTTCTTTCTCTTTTAATTTTCCGATCCCTTCAATTTCTCCGCTGTTCCCCCCTCTTTTCTTTTGTGGTTCAAATTTGTTTTGTTATTGGTTTTGTGGGCTTGGAAGTGTTTTTGACCATGTTCTACTTGGGCTTTGTGGAGTTACGTTTTCTTTTGGGCCAGATTTCTTGTGAGTTTGATGGTTTCTTCTGATTGTACTGTTATCGTTTTGCTGTTAATGGTTGTTATTGTATTTTTTGTTCCTCTGGGAATGTGATTTTACCTATAGGTTGGTTTGTTGTTTGTGAAATTTTCGATGTTTGGATTGAAGGTAAGTATTAGTCTGGCAGCTCATATTTACACTGCTGATGTTGATGCCCCGGAAAACAATGAGAAAATTGCATTTATTGTCCTGAAACAGTTAAATTTGATGATAGCAAGAAGCTTATTTCTGGTGGATATTTCAAGTTTTAGTAGCTGTAGAGCAACTGAAAATATAATAGGAAATTCAGGACTTGGAAAGCGATTGTTTAGAGAATCAGTTCTTGTAAGCAAAGAGTTAGTTTTGTCACATATTTGATGAAATAATGAGACATATATGGACTCAATTTCGTTAATTTTCTTGAACAGTGGAACCCATTGAGGTTGAGGATGAGGGTGGAAACAAGATTTGTTGAGCTAAGATGAGCATTAAGGAAAATTTTCGTCTTGAGCTGACCGAGCTTCTTTTTTAGCTCTAGTTAAAATATTTTTGCTATCTCTTTGAGATCAATTCAGAACACAAGGTTGCTTGTAGAACTTAGAACATATTCATATGTACAAGTAATTGAAAGAGTGAAAGTGATATGTTTAATAAAAACAATATTGTTATTAGAAATAATTTGAAGAAGCTATCTAATTACAGGTGACCTGGTTGTTTTATTTCATAACAACTCCTTCGCGACCAAGTTGTGGCCAAGCTTCTTAAATCCCTGATCATGACCATGCTCCTAAAAATGAGGCTAGTTTCTCAAACAATGCAAGCATTAGTTTGTTTAATATGATGGCTGATGACTATTGAAATGAGTTTCCAGAGTTTGATTGACATGTCAATTATCCGTCTTCTCAATTCAATGATATTCCATAGATGCTGAAAAGATTGGGGGTGAATAAATATATGCTTTTAGGCGTGTGCATGCTTCTTACGTTTTATGTGTTAGCTGCAGCTCCTTCTTGCTTCAGGTGAGTGCCTGTTGATATGGCTAAATTTCTTTGCAGCAATCGCTTTAGTCTTTCAGTTCACAATTCCGTTGCAGAAAATATAAAGATTTTCCCTCCTTTAGTAGTTTTATAATGGAAAGAAATTCGTTATAGCCCTACTTTTCTCTCTAGTTCCCTGTTGGACGTATCCACCGACTCCTGAAAGAGCGAGTCACTGCTCATGGAAGAGTAGGCGCTACAGCTGCGGTCTACTCTGCTGCCATTTTAGAGTACCTAACTGCTGAAGTGTTGGAGTTGGCTGGAAACGCCAGCAAGGATTTGAAGGTGAAACGTATCACACCTCGGCATCTGCAGCTGGCTATACGTGGTGATGAGGAGCTTGATACTCTTATCAAAGGAACAATAGCTGGCGGTGGTGTGATCCCACATATACACAAGTCACTAATCAACAAGTCCTCGAAGGAATAAACTTTTCATATCCTTACTCCTGTTCGGGCAATCAAAAGATGCTTTTGGTTTAAGGTTTAGGCTTAGGCTTAGGCTGTCTACATTTACATGTTTTATTTGTGGCATGTCATGAATCCAAGAATGGCTGATTGATATCCATTCAAAAGAGTTTCTAAGATATTCTCGAGAGTAGGAATCATTTTCACATGTATTTAATAACTGCACTTGTGCAAAATGGACAGTGTAGTGTTTGTTTTATGTGAATTATGTTATTTGCGTCATTGGCATATGTACCTTCTTACATACTCCTCCGATCAGGTCCTTGTTGCAAGTATTTTGTCGCCATATTAGTTTTTGCAGTAGGGTATTTCGGCATTTTGGCAATCGGGTCTGATCTTGTTTCAATAGATAGATGGGTAGCCTCTGGAGCTCCGACTTTCAGGATAACCCAGTCATATATTCCACATGGGGATCCAACTTTCAATCAGTGTTTGACACTTGAGATTAACATGCTTTTAGAATTAAAGGCAATAATCAAGAATTCATTACCAGGTGTTTCAAACTCAACAAACATCCTTGGATGAATAGTTGCTCAACTCTTCAACAATTTCATGTCAGGAACATAGATTCGACCAAAGTAGTAAATAATAAAGCTGTCCTAAAACTTAAAGAAGAGTACGAGGAACTGCTCAAATAATTTCATGCTTGTAATTAACTAGAACTACAACTCTAAGTGGCGACTAAAAACTCTACTCTCTCAATCTGCAAAGAGTGTTAGATAACTGAGAACTTGGGGACTTCCACAGGAAATTGATCAATTTCATCAATCCAGGGGTTCTCCTTGGCTGGATTTATTGTCCTAAGAGCTTTCCAGACTGCACTGTTGCATTTGAAGCCTGATCCAAAGGCTATCTGCCAAATTCTATCTCCCCTCTTAATCCTTCCTTTGGCTTCAGAATAAGCCAATTCGTACCAGAGAGAGCTGCTTGAGGTATTGCCAAACCGATACAGTGTCATTCTTGAAGGCTCCATATGCCACTCCGACAACTTAAGGTTCTTCTCCAATTCATCCAGCACAGCCCTTCCACCGGCATGAATACAGAAATGTTCAAACGCCAGTTTGAAATCCGGGATATAAGGTTTCAGTTTCATCTTGAAAAGCTTTCTGCCCACTAAGGTGGCAAAGAAAAGCAGTTGTTCAGAAGCTGGGAGCACAAGAGGACCTAAAGTCGTAATGTTGGTCTTTAAGGCATCACCAGCAACTGCCATCAAATCCTTCGACAGAGAAACTCCAACTCTCCCGGTGGAATCCTCCATCTGTGTGACGCAGGAGAAACATTTATCATCAGAACCTTTGTGGGTTCTGACAGTATGGACTAATCGGTACTTGGATCTCCAGCGCTCGGATCTTTTATTCGAGAGCAAAATGGCAACTCCTCCAAGACGAAAGAGGCAATTCGAAACCAGCATGGATCTCTCATTGCCAAAATACCAATTCAGGGTTATATTCTCCATGCTGATTACTAGAGCATAAGTGCTGGGGTGTACCTGTAGAAGATCTTTAGCAAGATCGATCGAGATTAAACCAGCACTACAACCCATTCCACCCAGATTGTAACTAACTATGTTTCCTCTGAGCTTGTAATGGTTGATAAGCATAGCAGATAAGGAAGGTGTGGGATTGAAAAGACTGCAATTCACGATCAAAATCCCTATGTCTTTCGGTTTCAGAGAGGTTTTGGCAAGAAGCTGATCAATTGCACCAAACATTACGGTTTCAGCTTCCTTTCTTGCTTCAGCCATGCAGGGATTTGGCGGTACTCTTAGTACAGCCTCAGGGAGATAAGTCGACTCACCAAGGCCTGATCTTTCAAGAATTTTCCGTTGGAACTCAAGATTTTCTTTAGTAAACGTACCAGTCAGCCCTGATCTCTCCACAAAAATCTTCCTAGTGCATTTCCTCTCATCATCAGGCTTATAACAGGAGAAATTCACCAGGTACACAGAGCGAGGACGTCTAAGGAAATAAACAGTCAACAAAAAGACCAACAAAGTGGAGCAAACGATCACAGATAAAAGATTGAATCTGAGATGCTCCCAAAGAATAGAAAGGTCCTGGCGCGAAAATGTAGACAATTGAGCTGCAACCACCACTACCAGAGGAGACAAACATAGATACATTCCATGTGTTATGAGGTAATGATATCCAAGCTTCACATACTTCAACTTCACTGATCCTTTGAAATCAGGGAGCTTTCGTTCAGATGGTGGAACCAAGGGTGTATTAGCTTCCAGTTGAGTCATTTTTGACAACTTGATCTTCGACTCTCTGGCCAAAAAGAATGGAGTTCAGATAAATGAGATACCAACACTTATAGTTTCTTTTGCATAATAAATCCAAATTCAAACAGTTAAGGAAAATGAATATGCAACATTTTACCCTTCTCCAGCACATTAAGTACCTTTCTACCAAAAACTGAAAACATATATCAATGATGAATTCTAGACCGGCAAATGACACATAAAGGGATTTCGAAGAGAAAAAGATCTCAGATTTATCCAAGTAAGTGATCAAAATCAAATATTTTTTCTCCAAATAACCTCTCTTTCGCTCTCTCTAACGTTATAAAATAGCTCCAAAATTCAGAAACTCCCTGCAAATTGAAGACCCATTATTATAACATGCATACGATGACCAAAGATTCCAACTTGTCATCATATATGAATTCCACCATCGACATTCAGGCTAAAAGATTACCATACCCAGGAAGTAATTATCGTTAGACAGACCTGCCTTTAAAGATATGCACAGATCAAATGCCTCTAACCTTTTCTCATTGATGATTAAGAATTTTTCCCAGAAATCAACGTCTGAGTGGAGAGAGAGAGAGAGAGAAGAGAGTTTGGCTTAGAAAGAATGGAGATATATATGGGCTAACAATACTAAACTGAGGCTGTGTACGGACAATGTGAATGCATGTTGTGCATGCAATGATTTTATCTCAAACCATGGATTATTTTCCTTACATCACTTCGTATCCAAGAATTTTTATTTATATTATTATTATTATTATTTGTGTAATTAATGATTTGGTAATTTTAAACTAAATCCGAATCAATGGAATTAGTTATTTCGAATCACACAAACAGTTAGACTAAGCCGAAAGAACTTCTGTAATTACTCCAAGAAACAGTAGTTTAAGACGAGAAAATCTGTTGAAAAGCCTTTACAAAATTTGATAAGTCGTTAGTGTGGTTCAGCCAATCTACGCTATCCCTTTGAAGCTTTCAACATACAATTATACATGTAATAGGATTGTTAAGACTTGAAAGCACGCTTTTCTATCAAACAGAGAGATATCAATCACCATTTTTGGTTTAACTTGAGCATCTCTACAATGAACAGCAGTTGTATTCTTATACAAAGAAAAACCCAATGGCCGAGTCCTGTAAAATTCAGGCAAGTTACCAGGATTTGGAACCTCCAAAAACAGACACATAATTCATTTGACTCCCTTCGACCATTACTAATGAATAATGAATGATAACCCAACAGTCTTCAGATCCCAAAACTGGACAAAGATTGGTGTCGATGAGGGCAAAGCGGTAGCAATAAATAAAGAAAACTAACTCCAAGCTATTATTTCTTTGTCTGAGGTTGGGCGACAAACTTGGTTACGACATAGCAATCAGGTGGAGTAATATTTGTGTAATAGTTGTGGATTGTTTCTGTAATTTCAAATCCAAATTTCTTGTAGAACTTGATAGCATCCTCATTGTTTGTCTGCACGTGCAAGTAGACCTCGCCAATGTTCTGCTTCATGCAAAGATCAAGCACATGATTCAACAGCTTCGTACCTGTGCCACATCCAGGAGAGTAATATCAGCTCACAGTGAAGATTTTTCTCCAAATAGAAGACCTTAGAGTTGACAGAAGAAGAGGGCAGATAATAGGAACTTAGTTTCTTCAGCTGTCCATTTATAGATTCTTCCGTTGTCATAACAACTTAATCCAGAAAGGGAAACCGGCCATATACAAAGCATAGCCAGTTACAGTGGGAGATCAAGACTGAAATTGAAGAAATGATGATCTCAAAATTATTACTCACTTGTTAGTTGTTACCTGACCCCTTTTCTCTACCCCTCCCCCTGATAAGGTAGTGTATCAGATAAGCATCAAATCTTCAAGTTCATATTAATTGGATAACATCACCAACATTGGTATGAATGACCAAGTTTTCGCCAATTTAGCTTTTAAACTCTAACCAGCTTCATATTTGTGAATAAGTTTCAAGGAGAAAAAAGGGATGAAAAGCTGATAACTTACCAACACCTAACCCACGATATGGAGCCAAAACACCCAACGTCATTATGTAAACACGAACAGCACCACCTTCCTTCTTCTCAAGGCGGCATGCAATAGAGCCAACACAAATGTCACAGTAATAAGCTGAAAAGACAAAATATTCAAGATTAGAGATGTATGAATAATCTCTTAGAAACATAAATAAAGATCATGAGACATGTAGGAAATCATTTACCATATACACTATTTATGAAGTGTAAGGGGATTAGAGGAACCACCATTGATTGTAAAAATTCATAGACTAAAATACCCTCAAGAATACTTAAGTCTTACAAAAAGATGCGACCTCTTTAAGTTATTCTATCCATAATATTCTATTCATGTGCATAAAAGAAATAATAAAAACCATTTAAGAAGTTATTAGTTCGGATACGTACTTTATTTTATTTTTGTTCTCTTTCACATAATTAAATAAATATAATAAAAATTTAAATTATGCACACACATTGAGTGTGCTCCGATAGCTAGTGTCAATTATTTTTGTAACTATTCCAATTTTCTTTTCATATCATATTATCTTCCACTATACTTCCACGGACAAACTTCATCTGTTACATAAAAGCCTCAAAATCTGCATTTGTCATTATTATTCTTGCTTTTCTATTCCTAGCAGATATATTCTAGGAACGAATCAACATATCTTCCAACTTAGAAGCACCTTGTTCTAATGGTATGTTCTTTATATATTCCCGTATTCTGATCCACTAAATTTGCTGGTAATTTATGGGACTTTCTTAACTTGAAGGTGAGGACTACAATAGTAATTGGATACGAAGGACCACTGATGTTCTTTCGCTGTGGTTGTCCGCAGGGGCAGAAAATAGGTAAAACACTAAAACCATACGGTGTAAAAACTAATATAATCAATGCCTGCCACCTACAACACTTTCCTGTTCCTGGTTCAAAGTTAGCAGCAACCCAATATATAGCTTCTGAATCTGATCATTTGTCTTCCAAATCATCTCTAGATATCAAACTTAATAGAAGCACGAGTATTTTGACTTTGAAGTGTGGGGTCATTTGGAGTTGGTTCCATTAAAATGTTAAATCCTCAACTAAAACAACTATGCATCAGACTAAATAGCAATTTCCTATACTACACCAGGACGCTGTCTCCAGATGAGCAAGTCATCAACTATTTCACTTTTATCCAAAATTTGGACCAGAATAACAATGTAATAGCATAAGAAGTGCCAAAGAGCTTTTTCCTAATTGCCTCACACGAGAATTAGCCTGAATCCGATGAAAATATTATACAACAATCAGCGAATACACTTTTACCAACAAAGCAGAATCAAGATTCCAACAAATGAAAGAAAAACACAAAATGAGCACCTCGATCAAAACACACAGCAGAAATCCTATTCAACGGGAAACAAACAACCATTCTTTCCACCCATGAGCTAAAAATCCTAACCAAGACAGTGAAACATCAATGAAATTAACATATTTTCAGATTCAAGGCAGAACATTAGATATCAATTGAAATAATTGTTTACTCAACATCTTTTCTCAATTGTCACATGCCTGACACCCTCAAAACGAAAGAACCCAAAACCCAGAAACTCACGTGCCCGAAAGTCCAAATTAAAAAACCGTGAAAATGCGAAGAAAAAAAAAACCCATAAGTGAAAACAGACCTAATTTGGTGAATTCACCGGAGGCGAGAGCATCAGCGTAGTATTTATCGTTGTACCGGACTGGGAAGAGGGCAGTGTTGAGCTTCTTGAGCTGCATCAAATTCTTGTCCCTCACACCGTCCAGAGAAATCGACACTTCTCTTCCTCCTGCCCCCATTCTGGTCACCTGATTTCTCCCAATCAAAATTATCTAGCTGCAAGTACGGAATTGAATAATGTCGGGTAGAAACAGAGAAACATTAGATGAAATCAAACATTATAGGGTGATAGAGGCGTGTATGAATATACTGTTGTGTATGTAAATGTAGAGAGAGAAGCTTTACCCGGCGGGGAAGAGGAGTTGAGGAAGTTCTGCGGAAGGAGATGGCAATGGGGGCTACACAGTGGAGGGTGGATGTTTAAACGACAGGGTTTTGAAGGCAGCCCTCTTGCAGGATTATTACAATTACGAATTTGCCCCCTTTGATTGAGAATCGTCTGTTGATTTTTTATTTTATTTTATTTTATTTTTTTTGTCTCTTGATTTTTTGGGTACATATAAATATGGATCAAATGTTTTATTTAATTTCAGGGTTTCATTTTAAGTACACATCAACTTTCTTTTTGGCCTTTTTTCTTAAACCACTTAAATTAGACACATTTAGGTCAACAAAGTTGTGCATTTCTTTTAATTAATTACATTTAGACCTGTCCGAATATATAAAAAGATAAATACAATGACATTCTCTCAAATTTGTCATAATTACGAATACTCCCTTTTTATTTGAAAAATTACGAATATCTTCTAATATTTGATGAAATTACGTAATCTTTATATGGAAGTATAAAATTGTCATCTTATAATTATTGTATTTTTTTAAAATTAAAAATTTATAAAAAAAATCGAACGAAGTGGATGAAAAAAATTTAAAAATTATCTACTTAATTCATAAAAATCAAAAAAATTTAAAAAATAAAATTATAATTTTAATCTACAAGGGTATTTTAGTCAATTCACTATTAAAAAATATATGAACACCTAATGAATTGGGCTAATGTTAGGCCACTGCTAAAATATTTTGAAGTTTGCCACAACGATTTCATTCTCAAATACTCCAACTTGGACCTGTTTTCTCGTACACTATAATGTCAACATTTTGCTTTTCTTTTCAAATACTTCGAAATTTTATTATAAATTAACTTACAATTTGTTTCCAACGTAAAAGTAGAAATTTTTACAAACACTTACTAAATTCAGTCAAGGATAAATTATTTCTTTTATTAAATTCATGATGGACATAAAAAAAAAAAAAAAAAACCAAATTTGAATGTGAATTTTGTATAATTAAAACCCATGTTGCAATATGCATGTAAATGAATTGTATCACTTAATATATTAAAATAAATATTTCTATAATAGTGTATCCATATATGTATATGTATATGTATAAATGTGTGAATTTTGTTGTATCTATATTAATATAAAAAGAAAATGACATACGGTTAATGACACCGTTGCACCAATTTTTTGGGAAGTTAAAAATGTTCTTCAACTAATAAGATAACTAACTTATTCAACTTTTTAAATACATTACTGATAAATTAATTTTCTTTTCTTTTATTTCTTTTTTTTTTAATGTAATGTATTGGTTTGTATAATTCGCTCTTAATTGTAATATATTTAAGGCGTGGAAAAGTTATTTACTATAAGGTAAATTACATTTTGTTATCCGAATTATGCACATTTTTATATTTTGTCATCTAAATTTATCTTTTTTTGGGGTTAACTTACCATCTCAACTTTGCGAAATTTACACTTTACCATATATGATCTTTTTTTGCTGATTTTTTTATCGAAGTTGACACTTTACCATATACAATTTATTGAGATGATAAGTTGACACAAAAAAAGTTTAGATGCCAAAGTGTAAAAACACTTATAGTTCATATGGGAAAATATAATTAAACCTTTATTATATGCGCACAGGAACGACATGTCACAACGTCGGGTATGTCATCAGAAATAGATATAATTACAAATGCTTTCTTATTATTTAAAAAATTACAAATATCCACCTCCCGTAATTTTAATATTCGTGTAACAACCAGCCCATTAAATTAAATTTTCATCCGACTTTTATAATAAACTGCCAAAATATCCATTTTTGCTTATTAATTATAACTTTATATATTTTTTAAAATACTTTTATGAACTACTATTCTCAATAATTATTTACTTTACCGAGTACCCTTAATTTTTTTATATTTTTTAAAATAATTTTTTGAAAAAACAATCAACACGGGGAAATTAGATAATGTACCAATGAACTTCTATATAAGCTGCCGTTTAAGTAGCCAGGTAAACGAGTAGCATTAAAAATTGGCAGAACATGCGTTTGCCGGGAGTCGAACCCGGGTCTATTGCTTGGAAGGCAATTATCCTAACCGTTGGACTACAAACGCGCGTTGCACAGAGCTCACTTCAGTTTATTTCATCATATGTTTTGAAGATGCCTAGGTGTGAAATGGTAGACACGTGAAACTCAAAATCTTGTGCTAAAGAACGTGGAGTTTCGAGGGCTTCGATTGATTCAAAGGTCGGTATCAAGTATCAATAAGTATATAATATAGATAGTTACATTCTCCTCCTCTTATGTTTAGTATACTTACATTTAATTTTTTTATAATTTGTTTGGGTATAAACCCTCCAGTAGTAAACTCAAAATTAAAAACTTAACTCAACTGTTACAAGAATGATGAGTTATTTCAACTCCTTAAATATTACAGATTAATAGTGCAAACAGATCTAACACAATATAAAGAATAAATTACATATATATTATTAACAATGCTATAGAAATAATTAGAAGGAACAGGTAAGGCTCAAAGAGTCAGATCAGTTGAGGGACAGTCCACAATCACTAAGACCGGCATTCAAACTCATAATTGTTCAAACCCAAGGCCATAAGAATCAGAGACAGAGAGAGATAAGAGGAACCAGAGAGAAGACGGAAGAAAATGAGGAGGCAAAAATGAGATTACGTTTAGGGTTTAGGGAATACGTACAAGTTCAACCGGGTCAAAAACGGGTCGGGGCAATGGGTTGGAAAGAATGGGTTGAACCAGCCAAGTGGGCCGATTGCAAGAGTGGGCTGAGCCATCTAGGTGAAATAAAGGGCCTATATGAATTTGGGCCTACCAAAGGTTATGGGTAGGAGTGTGCAGTTCGGTCAACCAAATCGAAATCGATAATTCAATTTACTGTTTTTAGAAATAAAAAATCGAACAGAACATTATCAGTTTGATTCGGTTCGGTTTAAACCGAAGACGGTATTTAATATTTAATTATTGAAAGGTGCAATTTTATACAGAGATTCAATAAAAAAAAATTAATATAATAATTTACATTTAAAATAAAAATTAAAATAAATAATATTACTCATTTTCATAAATATTATTTTGACACTCCCTCAATCTTTTGATAATTACAAAAATACCCCTAGCGGCATTTCTGTCCTCGAAAAATTATTTTAAATGTTGACGTAGTCAACAGGGTAATTTTTGGATTTAAAAGGCTGTCAGGGTGGATTTTTGTAATTTTTCAAAAAGTAAGAGTAGTTTGTGCAAAAATACAATAGGTGAAAGGGTAAATATAATCATCCCAAATAAAAAATATTGACCGAACAATACATGTATATATATGGGATGTTATTTTACTTTAATAATAATTATTAATTATTAAATATAATATTATATGATATTAGTGATTAGTATATAATTATTACAGTTGTCGTTAAATTGTTAGGTATAGTATTTGATATGAATTATTGTGATTTATTTAATAAACAAATGATAGTTTATTATTTAAAAAATATTTATTGAAAAAAAAAACAGAAGAAAAATCATCATTCGTCGGGTCTAATTAGGATGAAGCACCAATTTAAAATGCAGAAATTGGATGTCCTCCGAAGCGAAATTGTAAAGGAAAGCGACCAATTGATGTCTATTAATTAATTACGTATCAAACTCCTTTAAGAACACAATTTTTTAAATATAATGGATTTATTTTATTTAACATGATTAAATAAAATAAAGGCTAACTCTCCTTAAATTTGATATAATTACGAATATTCTATCATTGTTTAAAACATTACAAATACCTACTTCATACATATTTGGAAGGTTAAATTGATTGGAATAGTCGAAGTTGAAATAGACAGGATTCGTTCCAGATATAATACAAATAAATCGAATTCAGTATCCTCTTATTTCTTTGTATTTTCGTTCCTACTCGATTTTCTAATTCGTCTTGACGTCACTTTCTTGAACCGATCTAAGCAATAGGTGTAGTACAAGGTTCATGATGAAGAACTCATTTGATTCATTCTATTGGCTGGGCTGATACGAACTAAGTATCTTCCAAATAAATGTAAGAATATAATTCATAATTTAATATGGTATTTTGGATCGTGTTTCATAAAAATTAAATTAAAATTTAATGGAATGAGCTTGTTGTTCTACGAATTTTAAAATAAAAAAAGTATATATAATTAATCAAAAAATAAAAAAAATATTTATAATTATTTCAAATCTCATTGAGATGGCTGTAATATATTGTAAAATAAAAGATGCAGTAGAATTTAAAATAAAAATTCAATTAGTGGTTGAGTGCAAGTGCTATTTAAAAGCATCTTGCGGATGGAAAATTTTATATTGGACCTGATTCAGTCAAATTTGAGTTAATCATATAAAAAATATAATATACTTGCAAATATGATTAATATGCAGGAAAAAATGACCGATCATATAATAAATATATTACACTTACTGTAATTGATTTGATTCGATCTAATCTGATGCGAAGTAAAATTTTCCGTTGTGGAGAGAGAAAGGGAGGGAGAGAGTATAGCATCACCGTCATCAGTGTCTGGCCTTAGAGGAAGAGAGGCACCTGGTGGGATTCCACGGTGGCGGAAAGCCAAAAAGGAACGGCGAGAACACCTCTGGCACCTCCAAAAGGAGGCGTTCCAGCTGGCAAACCACTACTTGGTGTTTCAGGGGGTGATCTTCACCGCATTCTACGGCAGTCACTACTGACGGGTTCCATTCGCCCTCCCTTCTCTCGTCGGATCTCTCAACCTCTGCACCCTCTCCACCATCGCCTTCAAGTACAAGACCACCTTGGACGACATGGATAGGAACGCAGTCATGGAGCCCAGAGTCGATTGTGGTGGGGTGGAAGAGGATCTGGCAACTGCTGTATGTTTTAGGTTGCATGAGTCTGTATACCTCTGTTCGTCCGTAAAATGTGTGTGTTGGTGTGTGCGAGTGCGTGTATTTGTGTTGTATTAAATATATTTTATATATATATATATATATAAAGATGCTAAGTTTGAAATTGTGAGGCGGTGGGGAGTGGCTGTCATGCCACTTTCCACCCTTTCTTTCTTATTTTATTTTTAATTTTATTTAATTTTTTCAATAATTACAATTACATCCTACTTAATTTTTTAATTGATCTAATTCGCTCTTAAATATTATAATGGCTCTAATTTACTTGGTTCCAATTTCGATCTATAACTTATTTATAATTAAATCTAATTTTTTTAATAATTATCAATTAATTGACCAATTATATATAAAATTCTATTGACACCACAGAAAATATAATATTTATTTTTATATTTTTAATTGGTTGGTTGACTTGTATAAATTGTTTCAGTCTTTATTTATTTATATTTTTTGTGAATCAATTGTAATTGAGTCAGACATAATCAAAAGTCTAAATATAAACGATAACTTGAAATTAATAATTTGCTTAAATTGAAAGAATTATATATATATATATATATATATATGTAGTTGGGGGTGCATTCATGCATGATATTGGGCAAAAAACTTGAAAATATTAGAGATAGATGGTTCTTTATTATTTGTTGCAATTTGTAATAAACTAAGTGCAATTTTATTATTTAATTCTTTTCAAGAATTAGTGATTTTTGTTTTATATAAAATTCTTTAAACATTGAAATTCCCAAAAAACAGTGTAAGATGTGGTGCTAAGTGTCTTATGAAATAAGAAGCCAGATGTGGGGGTAGCAGAAAATCAAGGAAAGAAGAAACTGCGTTTGCCGGGAGTCGAACCCGGGTCTATTGCTTGGAAGGCAATTATCCTAACCGTTGGACTACAAACGCTTAGCTGTTTATTGTTCCTGCGAATCATTATATTTTAGACTGGACTTTTAACCATGGGCTGGACCGTCATGGGCTTAGATAAGAATCAAACCCACAAATTATTCAATTACAATTATTAAATTTTCTTTTTCTTTTTCCCTATAGGAACTCACTTTTCTCAATTACTTATATTCTACTTGATTAATTTTAGGGTTATTTACACTTAAAATCCCTCTAAAAATATTAAATTATAATTTTCTCTAAAAAAAAAATTTAATTACAGTTACACCCCCTTCAAAATTTCTTGATTTACGTATAACCTCATTCCATTAGAATTTCGATGAAAAATACTGACGTAAAGAAAAATAATTACATAGAATTTTAATTTTACTTATCATTTAATATTTTTATGTATATTTTTATACTTATAAAGAACTAAATATAATATATATATATATATATGAAATAGGATTAACATCATTATATTTTTTCCATCATAACAACAAAATTATTACATGAAAATATTAAATAAGGGGTAAAATTAAAAATTTATGTAATTTTTTTACTAACATCATTATTTTTCGTCTAAATCATAACAAAAGGGGTCAGATGTTAACAGTGAATCTATTCCCCACCCATATACACATCATTTCTTCTTCTTCTTCTTTTATTTTTTAAAGAAAAAATTACCGTTTATACATTTAAAATATTTACTTTTTTGGATAAATATAAATTTTATTAATAAAACAAGATCGTACAGTAGAATAGTTAAAAACATTTACTTTTACAAAAATCATGTGAAAATATGTTGGCATCTTCTTATGTATTGAAATGACATAATTAGGTAGCTCTAGGGAAAGCCTATGTTAAATTTTCAAAAAGGAAGGCCAGCGGATGTCAAAAATCAAAATTCCATATGATTGGTTGCAAAATTCCCGGAACAAATCACATGCGATTTGAAAAATATACAGGAATAATTATATTTACATTCTTTTATTTTTTATCTATTTACATAAATTGTTCTTGATTTTTAGATGATTACAGATGCACTCATCAGAAACGTTAACACCAGTTACACAAAAATCATCTCAAATTTTTTAAAGAATTACACATGTTCAGAAACGTCAATAACATTACACGAAACTATCCCTATTTTTCGATTGTACTTAGTGTTAATTTATTTAATTATACAAAACTAAAATTAGTTTATACAAACAAATCATAGGTCACGGCTTGTAAATAAAATTATCCGAAAAATGTTTTCATGGGATTTTCATACGTCTTTAAGGCCTCGTTTACTTTGAAGGGTGGGATTAAGTCGAGATAAATATCAAATATTTTTGTATTTATGGACAAATATGTAAAATCACGTACAATTTCCCTCAAGTACGTCTAATGAAATAATAAATCCCATAAAATCAGGTGGAATTTAAATTATGTTTTTATCATAAATTCGAGTAATAGAAAACAAAAGAATTAAATTGAATATTTTAAAAATATTCAGCTCAATCCCGACACGTAAACAAAGTCCAAATCGTTGGTACTAGGCCGTTGTTAAGACAAGAACCTAAATCTTTAAACTTTTAAATGTCTAATCAATTAATGTTTTTCTGTCGAAACAAGAATAAGTCGACACCTATATAGTTGCTACTGCGATGATATCGACACTTAATCCTACTCTTTACTGTTCAAATTTTATATTACGATTTCTAAGCAGGTTGAATTTTTTAATAGCAATTTCTTTAATTGCATCTTGTATTACATATAATATACATGGCACCTTATGTATATAATTTTTTTTAATTATATTTAAATTATTTCTAAATATAATTTTTATGGCACCTTATGTATATAATTTTTTTTAATTATATTTAAATTATTTCTAAAAATATAAAATTATATTTTTTAAAAAAAATTAAAATTATACTTACACCACTTTTAGAAAAATTCAATTTGATACATGGCCCTTGTCCGTTATAATTTAGATAGAAATACTGACATCAATAATATATATATATAATTTTATTTCTCATTTAATATTTTTTTGTAATATTTTTATGTCTATAAGGGGGTAAATGGTATATATATAAAGTCAAAATGGTGCGATTATAATAAAATATTTTTCCTAAATTATAGTCATAAATATATATATATATATATATCATATTTGCCCCTTATATTATAAAGATATCACATGAGAATGTTAAAGAAATTGGTAAAATTAAAAATTTGTATAAATTTTATGCTCGCATCAGGATTTATTGTCCAAACACTAACAGGGCCGGAGGGGTTAAGTGTATATAAAAAATTTTTGGAGCGTCTGTAAGCGTAATTTTGAAACTTCTCTAAGAAAGTTTAATTTCGTATTTTTAGAAGGGTCTAAATATTATTAAGCCTTTTAAAATTAAATAAATGACATAATTTTGAATATATGTTGTATATTTACAAACATGATAAAATTCAAAATAAAAAAATTCAATCCGATTTATGACGTATAAGTTTTCTCTTTTCCAACCCCACAGAGGATGTTTGGGAAGTCGAATTGAATTTTTTATTGTAATTTCATGTCATATGTAAAAGAATTTTCTTGACATAAATAGAAATGGTTAAATTCATTTTGACCTCTTGTGATATGAAAAAATATAAAAAATCCTCCTATAAAAATTGAAGTATCAATAATCACCCTTATGTTATGAACAATGACTCGCATTGTCCCTTAATCAATCTGGACTTGTTTTTTAAGGACATTAACTAAAATGTCCCTCCATATATACGAGGAGAAATTGTATATTTATGTATTATATTATATAAATTTTAATTAAAATATACATATAATATATCTACAGTATATAAAATTAAAATCTTTATATGAGAAAAATTATTTTTTTGTTATGTTAAATATATTCAGTACTAATTTTAATTCGATAATTATGCTCATATTTTATGCATTAAGTTTCAAAATAGATTAAATTTAGTTTTTTGATGGACCGAAATTTTGATTTTTAACCGAAAATAACATAACATGCCAATTAAATATGTTTTTATTATTTTTGTTCTACGTAATTTTAGAAAATGAGTTAGATCACATGTTGAATATGATTATATTATATGTATTATTATAATTTATAAAAATAAAAATATTATTTTTAAAAAAATAAATAAATCATCCCATCCCCACCTCCACCCATGACCGCTCCCCCTTCCCCACCCACCCCCATTGCCGCCTCCCACACGGAGGGGGCAATGGCGACACTGCTGCTTTCCATTTGGGCAACGACGGTCGTCCTAGCTGTCGGGCAACCATCATTGGCCACTTTTAAAAAAATAATAATTTTAATTTATTTAATTATTTAATTAAAAAAATATTATATTAAAAATCACCATAGTGTTTGAATTTGTATTTTGAGTGTTTTGTTTTGGTGTTTTGAAGATCAAAAGAGAAAATAAAGATAAATAAGTATGTGTTTGAGATAAATGATATTTTTTGATATAATATAAAATAGTTTAATATAAGTGGTGTATGTTTGATGGTGGAATTTGAGAGACAAATGTTACTATTGATTGTCAAGCAGTGTCTTTTTTTTATATATATTTATTAATATAAGTGTGTATGTATATAGTAATTTGCTTGTTAGTAAAATATAGTATATATATTCATGTTAAGTACAAAATATATAAATAGTGAAAGTTGAAAAAAGTGAAAATTGAAAAAAAATTGCAATTAATAGTTAAATGCATTATAATAATGTGTTGAAAATTCATTCGTTAGACTTTATATTCGGAGTGATAAATTTTAATAGATAATTGAAGTAATAAAAAATTAAACTTAAGTATGTAGTATTGATATATTGTTTTCAATATACAAAAATACTAAAGTATTTCATTGAGGTAGAAAATTTTTACATATTTTTACTCACCAACATTGATATTAAATATTTTTAATCATGAGTTTCATAAGTTAATAATTATTTTTATATATAATTATTAATTAAATTTAACATATATTATATAATATAAAATATATATAATACAAATAACTTTAAAATAAAAAACAAAGAAAGCTCATCTGTTTCGGCCTCACGGACCAACAAAAATAATTTTAAAATGTTCCCTGCTTTTGGGCTCGAAACCAACAAAAATAAAAACACACCTAGATTCAAATATAAGTTGTGTTTTTATTCAATCCAAACATTGATTTGGTTGAAATGGGCCAAAACATAAATCCAAACACAGTGTACAGTTTTCAGATCCATATTTGCGGTAAGCGTGCGTGTACTACCAACTCTTATCTTGGGGAGTTTTTTGAATACTTTTTTCATATCATAAGAGGTGTAATTGATACTTTAATTTTTTAAATTATTTTTTTTAATATTTTCGATATCGCAAGGGATGTTCTTATATTTTTTTCTCAATAAAAAATATAATTTTTATGTACATGACATGACATGTATATATAAAATTCAATATAAATTAGAATAAGAAGTTGAACCCAACGATATAAATTACACATAAACAAACTCCCTAGAAACACACACACACACACACATCTGTCTCATATTCTCCCCCACCCGACTTTCACCTTTTCACCCTTCTCCACAAATGCAGCCCGCCACGCTTCCTCTGCTACAAAAACAGAGTTTCTCAGAGTTCAAACACAAAGAAACCATCACCGCACCCTCACCCTCGCCCTGAAAAAGTTTGCTCTCTTTTCTTTCTTTCTTTCCTTCAACTTCTTTTCTGCTTTCTTGGCCCGTTTTCCCAAATGGGTTCTCCTCGCCATGAACAAGATGCAACCAAAGCAAACCCTCAATTCGTCAACGGGCCCGTAATCGTTGGAGCCGGGCCCTCGGGCCTGGCAGTTGCAGCCTGTCTCCAACAACATGGCGTTCCCTCACTGATTCTCGAAAGAAGCGATTGTATAGCTTCTTTATGGCAACAAAAGACCTACGACAGACTCAAACTCCATCTCCCCAAACACTTCTGTCAGCTCCCTTTGCTTACTTTCCCTCCAGACTTCCCCAAATACCCCACCAAGTATCAGTTCATTTCTTACATGGAGTCCTACGCCAAACACTTCTCAATCGGGCCCAGGTTCAAACAGTCTGTTTCCAGAGCTGAATACGATTTCGTAACCGGGCTCTGGAGAGTGCAAACTCAGGATTCTCTGTACTATTCCAGGTGGTTGATAGTCGCCACGGGCGAAAACGCCGAGCCTGTTATACCAGAGATTCCAGGGATTGAGAGGTTTCCAGGGCCCGTCATTCACACCAGTGTTTACAAGTCGGGCTCTGAGTTTCGAAACCAAAGGGTTCTGATCGTGGGGTGTGGGAATTCCGGCATGGAAGTCAGCTTAGACCTCTGCAGACACAATGCCAGCCCTCACATGGTGGTCAGAAACTCGGTAGGCACAACTTCATAGGAAATTCTAGTTCTGCCTGACCAAACCTGAATCAATTATATAATAAATATACACATGTTAAGTGTAATATACTTACCACGTGTTTAGTTTGATTTGGTAAAACTTAATTTGGATAAGATTTTTCCCACTTTATTATCTTTTCAGACACATTAAAACAAGGTCAAATTAATTTTTTTTGGGTGATTTTAGGTTCATGTTCTACCAAGAGAAGTGTTTGGATTGTCCACATTTGCAATAGCAATGGAACTTCTCAAATGGCTGCCTTTAAAGCTAGTGGACAAGCTCCTCCTCCTGGTGGCAAACGTCACCTTAGGCAACACCGAGAGATTAGGCCTCCGGCGGCCTAAAACCGGTCCTATCGAGCTCAAGAACGCCACCGGAAAGACCCCAGTGCTCGACGTTGGAGCACTCTCACACATCAAATCAGGCAGAATTAAGGTAATAACATAAGCGATCATGAAACTACTCATCCATAGTGAACCTAATTAACTACTTTCTATCTTTTCCTAAATGCATGTTTTGTGAATAATGCAAACAGGTAATGGAAGGTGTGAGGGAGATAACAAGAACAGGATCAGCCAAGTTCATGGATGGCCAAGAAAAGGAATTTGACTCTATAATCTTGGCAACAGGGTACAAAAGCAATGTGCCCACTTGGCTCAAGGTATACAGCATTATGTGAATATTGTAATTCAGATTGAGATTGGTCGAATCTAAACAAAATACATGACAAGTACGATACACTTGTCGTATAATTGATATACAGTTCAAACAAAATGATCAATTACATAATAAATCCATTACACTTACACTGTAATTAATTTGATTCGATTAAACCTTAATTAAATAAGAATTTTTCTGTAGAATCATCCAATAGTGATAGGTTTTCATGTGTTTTTTTTTTCCTTAGTGTTTTGTTGTTTGTCTTCTTCACAGTCTCACATCGCTTTCGGGCTTACTCAAACAGTGGGCTACAAAGGGTTTTCTTACAGTACTGCTGCACGAAAAAGAGAAAATCTGATGGCATTTGTTTGGATCATTCCCCCCTACAACCCCCTACCCATGAAAACAACTATTTTTATGGTCCGATTTGATTGAAACCTCAATTTTGTCCTAAAAATGAGTTCTAATTTTATATATACTTCAAATTTCTTGTCCTAAAAATGAGTTTTAAGTTTATATATCATTCAAATTTCTTGTTTTCGTTCGATGTAGAATATTGATAGCCCGCATTCAAACATCGAGAAGTATTCTTGGCTTCATAAATGACGTTAAAATGGTAGGTTTTTTTAGGTGAAAAGATGGATAATAATGAAAGCAAATGTTAGGCTCAAGATATTTAATCTTTTTTTTTTTCTAATGATTATCTTCAGATATTTTATTCTCCTAATTCTTTTTATCTATTTATATATTAAATTATCGTTACGCATATTTTTATACAAAATTATAATCTCTTTAATTTTTTTTTGTCGATAATATTCTATTTATGCACATTTCAAATTTAATATAAGTTGTTCAAAAAATTATTGATTTTAATTAGTTTTTTATTTTTATTTTCTTTGATATAATTAAATTAATATAATAAAAATTTAAATTATATGCCCACGTGGAGTATGTTTTGATAATTAATTATTAAAAGAATTATATTTTTTCATGTGATGTTTGCAGGGTACTGATTTTTTCACTGAAATTGGAATGCCCAAGGCACCTTTCCCTAATGGTTGGAAAGGAGAGAAGGGATTGTATGCGGTCGGGTTCACGAGAAAAGGCATCCTTGGGACCTCATCCGACGCTGTAAACATTGCTAGAGACATCGCTGATCAATGGAGGACGTCAACCAACGGCTGGAAAAGCAGTTGAGGTTCTCATATTTTCCCAGAATAGTACGAGGAGAAAAAATATACTTTAATAATTACTGAATTCTTGGAAAGAATTTTGTTGGGGAGAAAACGGAGAGAGTGATTAGTTTCTAGGCTTTATCAGCAAACAGAAATGATCTATATGTTGTAAATTAATCAGTTTTGACTTTTTTTTTTTTTTATCAATTTTAAAAAAAAATGTTGTAAAGCCAAGAAAACAGTGTGTTAGCGACGAGATATCAAATAACAATATCAGTAGTTATGTACATTTGATGACAAAAATTTTTTCCGTTCAATTACAATAATGGTGTCGTAATTTTGACAGTGATAGAAATTGTACAGATTATCACTATTGTTTGAAAACCAGTGACAAGATAATTGTAAGATAAATTATCACGATTGAAGCAAATTACACTTTTATTCTCATATGATAGGAGGTTCAACACTTTTAGTCACCTGCTATACGAGAGCTTTTTGAAATAGTTCTAAAATTATTAAAAAAAAAAACTCGATACATTACTCTGATACTTTACATTATTCAAAATGATCTCAAAAGTGAAAAATTTTGATCCGTTTAATCCTTTGCTTCACGAAATTTATGAGACTAAATATGTCGAGTTTATTTGGGACCATTTTAAAAAATTTGTAAATTAGAGAACTAAAAGTGTTGAACCCCATCCTATCGGACTAAAACCATTGACGAGATAACTGCAATCTAAGTTATTACTATGATAATTAGTTAGACGTTCATAGTGATCATCACTAAGGTGGTGGTTCAAGCGGAACAGACTATACCTGTTCATAAAGTAGGTTCTAAAATTAAATCTGTTTGAATACAAAGTTAGTTAACGTACAACCTGATCTAGGTCGCTAAAATGGGTAGGATCGTGACCCACTGATGGTAGTAGGTTGGGTAGCGGACGATTCTAAAGCTTTTTGTAATGTGGATCCTGAGAACAAAGCAATACGTTAGACTTGTTGGGAAGTTCCGAACTAAGGCCCTTCGATGGTTAAGTTAGAATAAGTGGGATTGAATATGATATGGAAGGCTTAAATGTAGTCGAAATATCAGTAAATACACATACATAAATGCTCATGATTGATGATTTTTATAGTTTACCATACCATATTGGGTTGCTCCACGTGGCAATATCTGGAAGAATGTCTGCCAAAAGATCCAACGACTGATAATCCGGGTCTTAGCCTCGGGTCGGATAGGGCGGGTTGGTTCGGCGACCCGACCGATAATCAGCACGTGGATCTTGTCCCCTTTTTGTAATTTGTCTGAAATTGAAGGGCATCTCTGTCATTTTGTTCAAAGGGGGGTTATTACCTCTATCACAACCCCATGATTATGAAGAGTAGTTTTGGTCCACTTTATCACATTTGACCAAGTTATTGCAATAGATTCATCATTTGATTAGTAATTATGACTCAGATCAAACATTTTACAACGATATCTAAACCAAACTGTTACCTTTGTTGTCACTCCTTTGCCTTCTTATCCAAATAAAAAACAAAAGGGATCGTTACATTTACACTTGACCTATGATCTGTTTATATAAACCAGTCCTAATTTTTAGATAATTACACATGCACTTACCAAATGCCAATATCACTTACACAAGCCATCCCTCATTCTTTTGAAAAATTACAAACACACCCCTTAAAAATATAAGCATCATTACACAAAACTACCCCTATTTTTTTGTTGTTAGGGGTAGTTTTTGTAATTATTACAAAAAATAAAAATAATTTATGTAAATAAATCATAGATTAAGGAGTGTAAATGTAATTATTTCAAAATACAAAAATCACAATAAAACAATACAATATCTATCATATACTACAATTCATATTATAATTGTGCCATTAATTATTAATTGTCGTATAGTCTATGAAAATACAAAATAGAAAAGTAGAGTAGCATATGATTATATTCAATAATAAAAAATAAAAGATTGTAACTTTTTCGAAGTGGTAAAAATAATAATAGTTGGGATGATTGGGGTTTTACCAAAAAGTGGATAGAGAGAGAGGTCTGGCCTTTTACTGAACCGCACTTAACTGTAGGCTTATTTGGTCAGTTTCACGCTTTTACACCTTAGTGAGTTTGAGTTGTAAAGACGAGTAGAGTGCAAGTACATACATCATGTCATGGACATGGGCGTAAGAAGTACGCTTTTACACGCGAAAACACAGAATCTATTGGAAATTGCTTTTTCCTTTTTTCTTTTTTCTGAGTCAATCATTGAACAACATTACATCATCATTCATTTCCAATCCCCTAAAGTTATGGGCATTCCCCCCACCCCCTCTCCCTCCCATCTTTTTTTTTTTTTCTACGAAAAAACTTACACGTTTGTTCCACACGACGAAAAATATTATATTTTTGATCTTATAAGATAAAAAGATTATAGTATTTTTTATTTCACAACATAAAAATTGTGGCATATTCAGTTCTATAGGAAAAAATTGTAGCATTTCTTTTTGTCTCAAATGCTATATTTTTTTAGCTTATGCGACCAAAGTACTAAGCGTGTAAAGTGTGGGGCCAAAAGTACAACATTCTCTATCGTGTGGGACAAAAAAATGTGATTTTTTCTTGTATTGATACTTTTAATATTATGTTTAATTACACAAATATCTTCTACTATTTGAAAAATTACAAATATAGCATTTGAGGTTACAGTTGAATTACAAGTGCACTCCATATTTAGTGACCAAGTTTTACAAAAACACCTCTAGGGTATATTATTACACTGCATTTCTCGAGGGACGTACCTATAATTTTAAAAGTAGAGATCAATATAATTTACCTTAGATATTTATAAAGGTATAATCGTTATATTTATTTATTTTTGGTAATGCCCAAATAACTATTTTTGGATGCAAATTCACTTTTCATTTCAATGGAATTGGAATGGGAAATTGGTATAGGTAGTATCCATGTATAGGGAGTGGATAGTGTATGTTTGGTTGTGTTGAGTGTCGAGTTATAATATACGGATACTTTAGAAAATTATTTGATGTGGTATCGGATGCATATCAGACATGAATATGATTTAGATTATATTTTAGATATATATCTGGCACGACATTCGTGTATTTGAAAATATAAAATAAAAAAAGGACAGACAATAGACGTGTCTGACATATTTAATTTTTTTTTTAATAATTTCATAAAATTTTGGATTGTCTTTAAAAAAAGAGAAAAAAAAAAGGGTTCTTGGGCTTAATAAAAAAGAAAAATAATTAATTCACTCCGCTCAAATTAAAAGTTTTGGAGATGAAATTACTGAAAATTCGAGAGAACGTTGACATGATGATTTAACTAATTTAAATTATTATAAATTTCTCATGACGTACTTATAAAAATCAAATGATTATGTATATTTTTGAAGCCACATGTAGTTAAAAATTTAGATGTAAGACATGTTTATTTTATGTTTTATCTTTATATTTTTCATATTGCATATATTAGTTTTATAAAAAATATAAAAATATATATAATAAAAAAAATTATATATAGTCATATCAGTACTTTATTGTATTCTAATTTTATTTTTATATTTTTGGTATCTCCATATTCATGTTGAATCGTACGTATATTATCATGTCCATATCCATACAACAGTTAGTGTGGAGTAGCGTACAGAGGAAAAGTCAAACAGTAGTCTATGGGGGTCACGCTTATTGTTAAGAAGACAATGATAGGGCTTTCACAAGGAATTCTAAGATAGAGAAAGCTCAGAGTCACTGGCGGTGACACACCAAATCAATCACCTCCGCCCACGTTCCAATCTATAATGTAATTATTTATTTATCTTAAATTATATTTTAATAATACACTTATTATATAATTTACTTGAATACGTGCTCGATCCAACTCCACTCAAATAATTATTTTTTAATGTTGACTAGCAATTGCAATTTTAATTTTCTATTATTAAAAATTCAACATATTTAATTTTTTATTTTTAAAATTATTTTGAAATTAAAAAAATTCAACACATTTAGTCTCATATTCAAGTTTTCATCAACAAGAATACGTGCCATGTGTGTGGCCCTCAATACCAACGGTGTATGGGATACATACATACATATACATATACATATATATATATATATATTGTGTGATAGTGATGCAGGGTAGGGCAGAATGGAGGGAGGGTGGGGGGGTAGATGTACAAGTATAAATTGGCATGACATGGCATGCATACGTTGTGATCAAGAAGCAGAGGGTGAGAGGGGGGTACTGCTACTGGTACACTGGTACTGCTACGTCCTCATATGGTGGCATGCATGCCATCTTTCCCCTGCCTACCTCCATGCATCCTTCCACCCCTATTTTTACCATTCTTCGATTCTTCCCAAATTTGAAACTAATTATATGACAAGTATAAATATATTTATTTTATAATATATTTATTTTCCATTTCTATCTCTCTCTCTCCCACACACTTACTTGGATGTAAATATGGACATGTTAGCAACGAAAGTTTTATACTGTATTAACGTGATATAATTCAGAGTATCGATATTTTGGGACCTGAATTACATAAAAAAGGAAATTGAGTCCTCATCATATGTATATGTATAGAGACAAGATACAGAAAAGAGAATATATATATGTATATATATGGGATTGGCTACTAATGAATTGAGGTCCACAAGGCAGATAGATAGCCAAGAAATTCTCTTGTCTCTGGTGAATAAGGGGTGTTTGGGTCCACAAAAGTTGAGTGGCAAGTAGCTTTTTGAAGCTGCAAATAATTGACTATTGGGGCTATATATATGTGTGTGTATTGTGCATGTGTTCTCATGACATAGATACCTCTGCCATATGTAAGAGAGACAGCTCCTAGGATGGTCACCTCCTTCCCAAACACATCTCCTAACTTGTAATAATATTTTTACCCATATCCTTAATCTATTTTTTTCTTCTTATCAACTTACTTATACTAGTAATTGGTTTTGGAGGCACCGACACTTTACTTTATGAAAAAGTGCAGGCAATTTCTTTTTCGTATATTGTAAACGAGCAAATTATTTTTTTTAAAAAAATATATATATAATAGCAAAACTTTTTTTGTGTTTTTTAAAATGAAGCAATTTATCTTTTTAGATATGAAGGTAAATTGTTCTATTTCAAGAAAGCACATGAAGATAAATTGGTATTTGTTTTTCACAAGGGACTAATTTGCTCATTTGCAGTATTATATGGGTATATTGTTAGTGGCTTCTTTATATCTAATTGGAGCGGTATCTCCATAAATTTATCTGTGGAAATTGAGATTTCATAAAAATACTAATTGATGTGTACTGAAGTTCAGCAGTATCACAATAGTCGAAAATTTTCCAATGATTAACCTTCAAATTAAGAGTTAGCACTCGGATACTAGCTTAAGTCAATAAATTGATTTAAAGAACAAATAATAAAAAGTTTAAAGTAATGTGAACATAATGGTGTAATAATTATTGGGATATGATTAAATATGCCAAGAACTTGCTAAAAATACGAGAGAGAGTAGTGCATAAGAATGAGTGATACTTCTTACCGTTAAAGCTGCACAATGACCTTTGTTTAGGTCATCCAAGAGCAAAATCCGAAAGAGGTCACAGCGTGTGATATATCATTTGGAAGCTACAAGAGTTAGCCAACTAAAAAAAGGCAAAATTATATTTTTGGCTCTAACTTTAGGTTGGAGCATTTTTGGTCCTATAACTTACTTTATTTACACATTTAGTCATTTTTTTACGAATTTAATCCTGAATATCTTACATTTGGTCATTTTTTGACAAATTTAGTCCTGTATTGACAATTTTGATCCGCTTCACACTATAACAAATCTCATTTTTGGTCCTGTGACTATAAGAATAAATCTCATTTTTGGTCATGTGACTATAAGTTATTAGGACCAAAATTGTCGATACAGGACTAAGGTTGCCAAAAAAGGATCAAATGTGAGATGTTTAGGACTAAATTCATCAATAAAAGTACTAAATATGCAAACAGAGTAAGTTACAGGATCAAAAGTGCTAATGACCTAAAGTTACATGATCAAAAATATAATTATACCAAAAAAAAATAACGGATTGCAATTCGTATTTATACTGAATGAGATATGACAGTCTGAAAAGTCATGCTTAGTCTGTTCGAGTCCTGCAGATTCTGTTTTACCTATTACTGTCAGGTCAGCCGTCATCAATTTAGGAAGAGTTTGTTGGGAATTTTCTGATATGATGTGTCTCAATGTGGCAAGAATGCATATGACGTGTTGCCCACTAAGTCATCCTAGTGGATTAGACTTCTTTCTGGGCCTGCTAGATTGTATAAATAGATGAAATATAGGCTTGATATCTTATTCATATACTAGCAAGATCGAGTCTGATGGGCTAATAGTCGTTATTTTTTCTTTTTTCCCCCCCTAAAAATGAGAGAAATTTCCAAATTTGATTATACTCAATCGATCACACATATAATTAATTATAATAAAGGTATAAAGTATTATATGTATAGCATAAAAGGTAGATTTCAAATTGGACTGCTAAATCTATTCCGGCCCAACTTATCATATACTTATAATATTAGAATATTGGCCCAAAACTAATGGGCCTAAATCCAACCCAATTAAAGATCGTCGTTCTCGGAGATTAACGGACGGCCGAAAAAAGGACCGTCATCTGTTCCTCACTTCTCGGTTACTTCTACTCTCATAATTTGAAGCTTTTCATGGAGATTTTCTTGACGAACTGTCAATCTTCAGTCGAACAAACGGCCACAGAAAGGACCATTGATGTATTCATATATATACAATGCATACGCATGCATGCATGCTGTATATATATATATATATTTAACAATCCGTTCCTCACTTCTCTCGCTTACTGCTTCTACTCGATCTCATACTTTCAAGATTTTATTGGACTTTCTCTTTGAACCCATTTGGAGATTCTTACTTTTGTCACTGTTGCATTGATTTTGTTAAACCAAAAGTTTGCAACTTTTTCTTCTACTTTGAGGGTTTGATCAATGCGAGTGTTTTAAAGGCAAAAAGATTGCGTGTTCTTGCGAGAGATTGTATCTTTCTTGTTCCTCAATTTCTCTGTTATTTGACTTGCAAAGCGTGCCGTAATCACACATGGACCCTGAGAAATGGTAAGCTTTTTCCATTATCTTTTCCTGCAGTTCTTTTCTTGGAAAAGTTCTTAATTTCTTTACCATGTTCGTGTGTGCGCGTGCGTGTGTTTCAAGATTCTTGAGCTATCCCACGTCCCGTTTGATTTTCAGTTTGGGAATGGGTTTGTTTGCAAGTCTATTTTCTTGAAGGCTCTTTTTGTGCTATATATGTATTCTTGAAAATTCATTCTCGCGGTCTGTGAAAAGAATGGGTTGGAGATGCTCTTGCAGGAGTTTTCATATGTACCCTTTTTACTTGATGAATGATGCTGGGCATTCTAAGTTGAAGTTCTATGATTTAGGTTGGATGTCCATATTCATGATTACCTTGTAAAGAGGGGTTTCAATGTCTGTCCTCCCGCATTCAAAGTTGAGGCAAGTTTAAACCCTGACTTCAATGGTGAGTAGATGGAAAATTTGAAATCAAAGAGGACAATCACCTTCGTTTTCTTGAGGTGACGAAATCTTGTTTTCTCGTTTCTCAGCTATCGATGTCCCTGCTAGTTTTCTCTTTGAGTTGTGGTCAGTGTTTTGGAATGTAACGAATATCTTGATCACAACTGGAGGAGACATTGATGATGCTGTTGCATCTTGCATTGAGGTAGTCTGTTATTCATAAAACTAGTCTGACCTGTATGCATCTGCATCAATTTTTCAACTTTTGAGCTATTTCTCAAGTATGGTATCAGTTTTTACAAGAAAAATCATCACCTGCTTCCTACATTACATGTTAGAAAATCAATCATCATCCTACATTAAGTTGGTGTTGAAATCTGACAAGCTAATTCACTTATTTGGACAAAAAAGAACATGAAGGCTCTGTTGACGTGGGCAATGGAGTATCAACAACAGCAGGGTGGCCGATTAGAGCAGGTCTACCTTGTTCAATCTTATTACAAGAGATGTATTTTGTACTCCATATTAAACCAGAGCATAGATCTCAAGTTTAATGGTGGATTTGTTTCCTAACATGCTCTTTTCATACATTTCGAGGTCTAAAAAGAACAGATTGCATTAAGGAGAAGGCACCGTATGTCCTCAGAAACTACAAATGGCAAGTAAACATTTTTTTTTCAGTTTACCTGAGCCTGCAAATTTCTGAAATTTACACTATCCTATTTCGGTGATAGCATGACTAGATGTTATGTTAAAACTACTGAAAATGTGGATTGCTGCAAACATCATTGCAAAAACATTCTTTTATCATGCTTGGAAGAAATTAACTTTTCAGTTAATTGTATGTGATCCCATTTCCGAGTAGTGTAATAAACTCTTCAAAGAAGTTATTCTGACTGGGTGGGATTTATGCTATCCAGAGCTCAGACTTGCAGAAGTGAATTCCATCGACGCTAGTTCTAGTATGGTCATTGCTTGCCACTTCTCAGCAGACGGCAAGCTGCTTGCAACCTCTGATCACGACAAAAAGGTCGGTGTCCAACTAGGTGCCCATAAGACGCTGATAAAATTTGATTGATTTATAGCTCTACTGAGATGATCGATGTGAAATTATGTGTACCATGATATACAGGCCGTTCTATGGCACACCAACACTTTGGAGGGAAAAGCTACACTTGAAGAACACACGTCGGTTATAACTGATATCCGTTTTAGTCCTTGCATGATGCGCCTTGCTACATCATCTCTCGATAAAACTGTCAGAGTCTGGGATACAAACAATGTTAGTTGATGATACTTATTGATGTATTTGAGATACTGATCTCCGCTGATCCTTATTATTGATGTCTGCTGCAGCCACACACTTCACTTTGTAAGTTTACCAGACATAATTGCGGTGTAATGTCACTGGATTTCCATCCCAACAAAGATATTGTGTGTTCTTCCGATGCCAATGGAGAGATAAAATACTGGAGTGTTAACAGTGGTGGCTGTGCGACAGTTTTCAAGGTAAAGAACTCGAACAAACAAGTAAAAGAGTGACTTACAGGATGTTTTTGTCTGTCTGATATTCCTACTTTTTGGTCGGTTAAGGACTGCGCTTGCCAAGTGAGATTCCAGCCCCTTATTGCTAGATTCTTAGCCGCAGCTACTGCGAATGCTGTATTGATTCTTGATGCAGAGACACAAACATGTTACCATACTCTGAAGGTCTGATCCCGTTGATGAGTTCTGATTCTATATTTAATCGTGGATGGGTTACAATTAAATCATGAATCTTGTCCTTAATATGGCGTGACTGCCCATACTTTTGTATTGCCATAGGGTCACCAAGAACCTATTCATTCAGTTTGCTGGGACCATTCCGGAGAGCTGTTGGCATCCGTCAGCGACAAGTCAGTGAGAATTTGGACAATGGGGACTGGAAATGAATGGGTTTGTCTGAATGAGCATAAGAGTGATAGCCACAAATTTCATTCCTGTGTTTTCCATCCTACGCAGTCATCAGTGCTCGTTCTGGGTTGTTACCAGGCAAGTTGCTCTTCTTTTAACACTCAACACCCCGCCCAAATTCATTTTCTCAACTCGAATGTGGTTACTTACAGTCACTGGAGACCTGGAACTTCATTGACAACACTGCAAAGCGCGTACCTGCACAGCAAGGAGTGATTGCTTCGTTGGACGCATCCACTGTGTCGGGTATGATTGTTTCTGCTAGTCATGACAAAATTGTCAAGGTATGGAGATGAGGGTGCTGCTTCTCCTTGTGTTTTGATCTTTACTCCAACTTGTCAGCATTTCTGCTGTGGACCTGCCTGATAACACCACCGAGACAAAAAAATGCAGTGCTATATTCCTCGTGCAAACTTCACAACCAATCTTGCATACTTTTTTCTGCTATTACAGCCTCGTATGTGTCTTGATGGTGTTAACTGGTCCCAGATTATTCACTTCCGATCTGACTTGTAATCCTGTGTGTGTATACTTCTTGTGGTCTAATTTCTTCTGGGGATTTCCACGTTGACCCCAACCTCAAGGGCTGTGATTTGATCAAATCTCGGAAACTGTCTACTATTCCTGGCCTTCGGTTCGTACTTATTTTGTTATAGCATTCAGTAACGTTCTATAATCTAGAATACAATTGGGAAGCAGTAAAGCAGCATTGGCAAGACCAAAGAAAAGCAACAGACCTCGCAGGCCCGTTCAAAACTCAACTTAGATTCAGTAGTAATTGCCAGCACTCAATCACAACTTTCAAGACAATACACCATTATCCGTCTACCTTTCTGCCGCCCCCCCCCCCCCCCCCCCCGTGGAGACTACAGGAAAAAAAAAATTAGAACAAATGTTACCCAAAACCCTTTGGAAGTATACATAACCTAACAAATGCTTATCATCTCCTCATTCCACGTCCACGACCACGAAAAGCACCTCCAACCCGGCCTCTGCCACCCATAGCACTAGCAGCAGCTTCACCTTGTGCACTCTCGGACTGTATCATAAGCAATCATAGAGTAAGATACATTAATGGATAAGAAAAGAAAACACTTCAACAGAAAGTTAAACATGCAGTTCATAAAATATTCACATCATTCCAACCGCACGTCTTGCATCACCTCAGGACAGGTCAAAGGCCATTACAAAAGTTTAGACACATCCAACAATATACTGTCCAGAAGAGAACTGCTGATGAGAATCTTGTATGGACCTTATGTTTTCTTTCATTATAAACATGTAAATCACAATGCACTGTCTCATCTGATGTAGATTATCATGTTCAAACTACACAACATCCAATCCCAAAAGAAAAGTGCATGCATCTAGAAGTAGCTGTTTGAGAAAGCATGACACAACTACTATCATTAAACAGGCATCTTGTGAGCTAATGAGCTAGGAACCAATAAAGTTGGATCCCGAGAGATCAATGCGAATTACCTTGGGGTTCTTTACAGTTTCATCAACGCTTAGGACAAGGCAAGCTGCTTCCGTGGCTGCATTTATGGCATTAATCTGTGATATGAAAGGTTCAAAAACACAGTAAGTATTTGAAGCATTGTACCAGATGATTTAGAGATTCAAGGACTGGAACTTACCTTCACAACTGCAGGCTCCCACACAAAGTTGGCAAATGAATCAGCAATGCCACCAGTGTTGATTTCTACACCATAAGGTGCACCCTCACCTGTTTACAATCTCAAACCCGTCAAAGAAAATGGCATGTCTTACACTAGAGAAGAGACTTGGAAACATCAATAAAAACATCTCAACATCATAAATGATCATCCTGAACAAGCTCCACCAAGCAAGACCATAAAGCAAATTTGCATGTGGCATGTCAAAGAGTTAAGAGACTAACCAGAAGGAAGGGCATGCTTTTGTCTCAGTTTGTTCAACACATCAGTTGCATCAAAACCAGCATTATCACACAGTTGCCGTGGGATTACCTCAAGGGCCTTTGCATAAGAGTTTATAAAGAGCTGTGACTTCCCAGCAATGGTACGTGCATGCTGCCTCAAGTACCGGCTTATCTCCATCTGCAGACACAAAACGTTAAACATCAATGCCATGATTTTATTCAAATGCCCACCATATTATTTAAGGGCAGTAAATAATCCATACATCAATAGCACCACCACCAGCAACTATAGTTGAGTTCTTCAAAGCCCTTCTAACAATCATAATAGCATCATGTAAACTTCGCTCTGCCTCCTCGATGAACTAAAATGATCAAGGACAACAATTACTGGCAAACTCCAATTTCAAACCAGAGAACATTATCATAATAATAAAAAAGAACCTGATCCGCGCCACCACGAAGAACAATTGTGGCAGTCCGACCAGATGGGCATCCACTAAATATATTAAATCGCTCATTGCCAACTTGCCTCTCTTCAAATAGGTCACAAGATCCAAGAACCTTTCAAACAGAAAAATGATGTCAGCAACCAGCTCCAGAGACTATAGACAAATTGAGCAGTAAAATAGTTTAACTTCAGACATACTCATCCAAAAAACAAAGTCCAGAATTTGAGGGGGTGGGAATCTCATTTTGTATTTTGAATCAGCAGGGCAAGAGGCAAGAGAATAACCTCGTCAATTATGTTGTTCACAGTTGTCTGCACTGTTCCACCAGTAGCAGCTGCAACTCGCTGTAGATCTTCTTCAGTAACACGACCAGCACAAAAGATATCACGGTCTGCAAAATACTGCAGGCAAACAAAATCAACGAATAAGCCATCTATTCCATTTTAATGAAAATTTTATGGCTAATGCAATAACTTATAGAATAATTATCCTCAAAATACTTACAAGGGATTAGCGAGTTAAATGTTAAAACCACTACCTGAGTTGCCAGATCACCAATAGCAAGCCGTGACAAAACAACCTTGGCTCCACTCTTTACACATTTATCCAATTTATCATAAATGATATTCCATTCTGCATCTACAATTGACTGGTACTGCAATGGATCTGACAGCCTGTGATATTGAAAGATTTGTCAAGATAAGTATTATCTGAATTTGGTGTGAAGCAAACCTTGCAGAAGGTAAACAAATAAAAAGTACTCAAACCTAATCTCAGCATTTTCTTTCTCTGATTTTAACTCCAATTCTATGTTTAGCAAAAGTATCTTGGGATTTACAAATTTCTTTGGTTGTTGCTCAAAACCAGCATATGAGAATGTCTTTTTGAAGGCAACACCATTAACAAGAAAAGAATCCCGCATGGTACCTCCGGGAACCTACAAAAGCAAATTAGCAAATAACTGTTACACAACAAACCTAAAACAGAACCGCGATGCAAGAAATAGTAAAGACAGTGATAAATTAATAACCAGTCCACTATACTGAAATCTTGCACTGTGTACAAGCACTTGCATGTGAAAAAATGAATACTAAATTCAAAATTATTCTGATGCTGGATAATGCTGAAAAATTAAAACACGTAAACTCTGCCATAGTACAACTAGGTTACATGTATATTTCGGGTCCGAAAGATGGTGTAACTACAACTCTAGTAAATTATCCTATGGCAGAAAAATTTTCAAAATAGCAGCCCAAATTAAGACTTCTATTTCAACACACCTCCAAAGTAAGTGGCTACAACATGCATCTCAGCTGGGGTATGCCTCCTTAGGTCCAATTAATTAAAATTAGCATACTTAAAGGCAATATACGCAAACGCAGTACAAAAAATCCCTGGGACATAAGCAAAAAGCAGAACTAAACCATACTCAACCAAAGTTACCAATCGAACCCCTCCTAATCAAGCACATAACATCAACGGAATTTATCTTAAACACAAGATTAGGTGTACCTTCTTGATTCCAATCATGTTTAGCCTGTCTTCATTTCCAATGGTAAGGACAGCATCAACCACCATGGTCGCAAAGAACTCCTTCTCACCACCAATGAGCTTTGACGATAGTGTTGTAGCAGCACATTTGGCCAGTAAACTCTTCTTTTCTTCCAAGCTTTTTCCCTCTATGCTAACAGCTAATTCTTTGATCTTCTGAATGGCCTGGTAATTTACAAAACACAAGAAATTCAAGAGAATTTGGAGTTGAACCTACACCCAAATCCCAACTGAACAAAGTAGCCTCCAAATCTTACCAAATAAGAAGCATTCCTGTAACTCCGTATAAGGTTTTGAGGATGAACTCCATCTTCGACAAAAGGCTTCGCTTCCTTCAGGAACTCTCCTGCAAGTAGAACTACAGTAGTGGTTCCATCACCAACCTGCAGAACGACCACAAATAGCAACAGCTTAAGTAGGCATGCCATGAGACAAGAGAGTGAAAAGGTGTAAACTAAGAAATAGATTATAAATAAAATATTAAAAAAATAAATAAGAAGAAGAAGTTCTTCAATGCAAGTGCAAAGCCACAGATCAAAAACATTCATTAGTTACAGCTTCAATGCACAACAAACTATCACATTTCCCCTACACACACTTGCAGAGAACAAGAAAGGGGGAATCTGGTAACTCCAACCTTTAGCTCTTGATTCTCCTCCAACTATACGCAAACTCCAGCCCACCAAAACCCCAGACATTCAGCACAAACCGATCCGCACAAATATCACTTGAAAACAATACCCCCAAGAGCATTAAGAGTTTTCACAATCCTAGTTCTCCTCAGTAGAAATGCGACCTAGCATCTATACATTCCACATTTATTGGAGTCAGGACATGATTCCTTTTTCTATATTCCGCCTTATCAAGAGCCATTACAAAACAACAGAAAATCCAAAATCCTTCTTACTTCACTTAACTTTTAGGGAATTGATACATAGTGTATTATTAAAACATGAAGAACCCTAAAAAAGTTATTTAAGTCGATTTACTAAATCATCCGACAATAAAATATAAGTTCAAATGAATTTTTGGAACAAGAGATAGTGTGGAGAAAAATGGAAAGGAGAAGCAAAATAACAATAACAATAATACCTCAGAATCTTGGGACTTTGCAATATCTACAAGAATCTTTGCAGCAGGATGAACAATGTCAAGAAGCTTCATTATAGTGGCACCATCATTAGAGATTGTGGTGTTCCCCTTCTCATCATGGATCAACTTGTCCATGCCTCTTGGACCAAGGGTAGTTCGCACAACATCAGCCACGGCCATGCATGCATTTATGTTGCTAACTAACTGCGGTTTCCCTTGTGACGTATCAGTCCCTTCCTTGAGCAGTATGATCTGGGGTTGCTGTTTTTTTATCATCGCCAAATACAAACAGTTTTTAGTACATCAAGTACGATAACCATAACAGTATAATAAAATGACTTTCCAATACATTCAACACAGTTTTTACAAAGAATCGCGTTAAAGAAGAAACGGGAGTAACCAGGCAGAGCTAAATTCACATATTTTCAAATTTTATTTATAATAACGGAACGGTACCACAATGCATCAATCACGTTGGCTTCTTGTATCACATCATAGCAGCAATGCCTCAGGACTTGAACTAAACATCGAAACCACAATAATCTGTTGAAATCTATTCTAGGAATTCCTCAAATAAGGAAAACTAGTTCAAATCCGAGGAAACGAAAACAAGGGAAAATAAATTCAAAAAAAAAAAATGAACAGCAGAACAACAGTCAACTAATGAAACCATAAAAAAAAAAAAACAAATAATCCCATCGAGAAACCAAGAATACAGCACCGCACACTGCGAAGAACCACACACATATAGAAAGAAAAACAACACACTACTCTACATAAACGAACACACAGACGTGGTAGCTCACCAGCATGGCTGACATTGTTGCTGCGGGTGTTCGTTCGACGAGAGAGCGAGAAAGCAGAGTGTAGAGCGAGAGTAAGAGAACGTTCTAGGTTTATTATAGTTCTTCTTTTTGGGGGGTTTTACGTTTGAAAGTTAAGGGCGTGTTTGGGTTGTAGCGAATAACATAGCACGGTCGCAACAATGAAATGTTCTCGTTTCAAATTCAGACAAAATTGAGGGCTTCATTGCACTTCACTCCCCCAATTTCCACCATTTCAACGTTTTACCCTTCAAAAATCAATTAAGAGCACCCTAACCCCTCAACTTACGTTTATTACAAGACTGCCCCTCAATCCATATTCCAAGCTCGTTTTTGCCCATTTTTTGTTTTTATTGTTGTTAAAATAGATTTTATTTATTTTTTGTTAACACCATTAACTTTATTACAAATATAATAAATGATGGTGAATAATGACGCAAATAATGTTTCAATTATTAATATTTATATTGCTAGTATATGCAATATTTAAATATTTCTGAATGGCCCAATATTAATTATAATACAAGTACTAGTCCTGCCTTCATTATTGATAATAATATTGCAAAGCTTTTTTATTTGGTTTTTAAATGGCAAAAAACCATCTTATAAGTTCTTATAAATTTTATAATTTTATTTTATTCAAATACTTCATATATTTATTTTTAAATAAAATCTTAATACTTTATGAGTTCTAAATATTTAATAAAATATAGAATTAATTATACTTAGTCCTATTTAAAAATATAAAATTACACTTTCCAAACAAAAAAAGTTTAAAAATTACATTTATACCCCCCTTTAAAAATTCATTGTTTACACCTAACCCGTTTTGTTAGTGTTTGGACAAAAAAATTATATAAATCTTTAATTTTACTTCTCATTTAATATTTTTATATAATAACTCTGTGCTTATAAGGGAAAAATGTTCCGATGATAATCTATTATAGAGAAAAAAACAATAATTTGAAAAAGAAATATAATTTTATATTTTGAAAGAGGAACTAATATAATTAATGATATATATATAAAGGAAAAATAAGTTTAATCAAATCCTGTTTTAAGTATATTTTAATTTTATTGGATGGGATAAATGAAGAAGAGGCAATAAGCCACCGGAAAGATTGAGACCACAAGTCTAGAAGTAAGAGGAGAAATGTGGTATTAGTGGCCCAACAGACTACGTGTCTGCATGCCATTCTCTAGCGCACTATGTCCGCCCTGAGTTTCTCCCCTGTGGCGCTCCGCCCACCGGAGTTGTCCTCAAACCACCGAAGCTCTGCCGTTTCTCTCCCCAGAAGGAGAGCCCTTTCGGTTTCTTTCGCCAGCGTTTCGCCGGAAACCTCCACTGCACCTCCGCAAATACCCGAAATCCAGCTAGAATTCCTCGGGGTAATTCGTCTCTCTCCCTCTCTCTCTCTCTCTCTTGATCATTATGCAAAAATAGTTTGTCTCTGAGTTAATTATGAGCTATTACAACCTTAATTTTGACGTTATTACTAGAGCTTTGTAATTCCTTTGAATTTCTCCATTAAATTGACGATTTTTTGGGTGTGATTTTGCTGCTAGTTGATTGTTCTTATTTTTAAAATAAATAAATATTATTTATTTCTTATTACAGCCTAAACCAGGGGATCCAGTGAACAGAGCCACAGCAATAAGTGGAGAGAAACTGCTTAGGAACATAATGCTGGATAACAAGATTGAGCTCTACGCCGCATACGTAAGCAATTTGGACTATATATATATATATATATTCAAAAATAAAAAGAAATATAAATCTTGCTTTCTTATTAGTGACAGTTGTTGAATCAAGATTGCTAATAAATGTTTGTCTTCAAGAAATTGTTCATGTATTACTCATAGATAGCACTTGAAATAGTTGATTAGCTCCAACAGTGAGAAGGGTTCGAACCGCCCTCCATTTGTGGTCGTTTCAAAGTAAGATATGATATGTTTGATATTGTCTTATGATTGCCCGTTTGTTGTTTCGGACAGGGTAAGGTAATGAATTGTGGAGGGGGCGGAAGCTGTGGAACTTGTATTGTGGAGGTACGTACTAGAGAACAAGCTTCGATCGTCTACTACTTGCCAATGCAAACATGAATGTCATCATAGTAGTGTATATATTAAATTCGAATCTGTGTCGATTTTTTACTTACTATTAGCATATGGTTTCTTCTCGTGCAGATCATTGATGGAAAGGATCTCTTGAATGAACGAACAAATACAGAGCTTCGATATCTTAAAAAGGCATGTTCACCTACTACATTGACTCGTTTATAAGTTTAGGGATGTCTGGAGATTTCTTGATATAGCGATGTCCCAAGTTCAATGCCTCATCTCGGACAAATCTCTCAATTCACAAGAATTCTAATTGGTTTTGTCGTGTTGGTTCTTTGACTTGCAGAACCCGGAGTCTTGGAGGTTGGCTTGCCAAACTATAGTTGGAAATAAAGAAAACTTCGGAAAGGTAATTACAAGTTTCTTTTTTGTTATTATTTAGTCAAATGGATTAGAGTTGCTTTCAGTCGTGCCGATTATAATAACTAATATACGTATTATCATACTATTTGTGAGATTTAAACCCATGACCTTATAGTAGTGCGGCCTCAGTTTTGCCAACTAAGTTTAGACCATAAACTGCATTCACTGCAAGTTCAGTGGTCTCACCTTAACGTCTCTTAACTTTGGTGTTTCTTGAATCGGAAGCGAGCAGACCAACATGTTGGACATCAAAACAAAATGTAGGTCCAAACGAGGACTTTTGCACGTCCCCTATTGGCATCCGCCGAAATTAAACCCTCGAATCTTGCAAAATACATAGTGATGTCTACTTACCTTAGCTACGAGAATGAATACTTCATTATTACATGAGTACAATGATTGGTTTCATAATTTTATTTGTTCATTTGTTACAGGTGGTTGTCCAAAGGTTGCCCCAATGGAAAAAATGATTAGAAACCGGATAGCGTGCTTAAAAAGGCCGAGAGCTAATGACTCTGAAGATGAGACCGACACTAGCCTGAGTTGCATAATCGTTGTTAGGAAACTAGGCGAGTACTTCGACCCAGAAGATTACTACCTACACACCAACATTCTTGAATTATTTAGAAAGATTTTAGGTTTACGCGTACGGAAGAAAACAATTCAAGCTTGTTCTTAACGCCTGTGGGAGTCGTAGGACATGATAGTTTAGGTTGAAGCTCGCCTTCTTGCTTGAAAGATGTATTAATTAGTCGATGGTTGGTTGTTTTCGATGAATGTATTGCCACTATGTGGTTACCCGTTCAAAACTTGTGTATTGCTTTGCAATTGTGATTTGGCTGTCCTAGCACATGCTGGATTTTCTGTTGCAAATTGTATTTCATGTCTTACATCATTCTACATACAAAGGACATGTGTATAATGATGACATTATGTATTTTATTCAGAAAAAGATTTTATACACGTGATATGTGTATGTTGAATGGAGTAGGAGATAAGATACTATTTCCAACAAGAAATCCAATCATGTCTTGACATGTTTAAGTCTATAACATATATATATTTTCATAAATTAAGACATGTACCAGGAAAAACGCTTGTCCTAATCTGCAGTTGCATACCTTACTCAGCGAGAGACACAGACAACTGGAGGTGGACAGGGAGTGAATGAGTTCGGATAATAGGGAGTTATGTTTCGGCCTTATGTTTTAATACTATATTGACTTGCTTGGTCAGCTGTGCCTGTGTCCAAGAAAAAAACCACCTTCCTTAAATTATATCTATGTTTTGTCGTAAATCACGAAGAATGCCCCAATTTTGAAAACTTCTATTTAAATTGCTACAACGATTTTATTTGAGGTCCGAATTCAAGAAAAGAATGGGATGTCTCCTACCCTACGATCTCAGGTTTTGAATTTTTTGAGATTCGAAGGATGTCCGATTATAACTATCTAATGTTTAAGTCAGTAATGCTATTCAAAAATAAAATCAAAAGAATAAGAAAAATTGTCAAAAAAGAAATGTACATGGTACTTGGAGATTGTGTATTTATGAACATTGTCGAGTTATATGATCTGTTATAAATCATTGAATCCACTTTGATCGGACGGTTAAGAACATTATATACATTGATAGAAGAGACGAGTGAGGGCTGTTAATAGCATATACAAGGGCTTATTGGTCATTTTCAAAGAATAGGTGTGGTCCTCACAGTACAATTATATATAACTAGTAATCTGTGAGACATTCTGTGTGTGTGCAACTTTTATAAATATCATTTAAAATAAAATATTTATTATTTAATAAAATATATACAAAATAATAAGATAATATTAAATTTGTAAAAAATGATGAAAAAAAGGATATAAAAAATTTAAAAAAAATAACTATCAAAAGATAGTGGGGGTAGGGAGTTAGATGAAAATAAAAAAAAATAAATTAAATTGAAAACATACCAAAAAAGGAGAGACACCAAAGAATTGCTATCTCTTTATATATAGTATAGATTTCACATTTTTTATGATTAATTGGAAATTTATAAATATTTTCTAAATAAAAAATAATTATATAGTCCCTAGAGAATAACGTGTAAATTACTGCCTTATACTTGCTAATTTTTTTTATTTGAGAAAATGTAAAAATAAAAAATAAAAAAGCGAGGGCGGGTCAAATAAATAATTAATAGAAAAGGTTAGTCCGTAAGAATATTTAAAAAAAAATTAAAATATATAGAATTACAATTCATAATTCAAATTTCAAATGATATTTTAGACAGCACACCACAAAATTTGGATAAAAACATATCGAATACTAATGAAATGGGCTCTTACTAGAAAAAAGTTCATATAATAAGATATTTGTAATTTTTTCAAACAATAAAATTTTATTTGTTATTACGAACAAACTTCCGTTGAAAGAAAAAAGGATATATGCACATAATGTCCTATAATGAATTATATTGATCAAACATCAATTCAATTATATATTGAAAAAACCATCCAAATTATTAACTTTTTTAATGTCCTTGTCATAATTAGTTGACCCAACCTTTCAAGCCCAATTTGAATTTTCAATTTTCTACCACTACATTGGATTAATCATACTAATAATTCTTTAAAATAATAATAATAAAAACAAAATCATAGACAATTTGGCACCAAAATTAACTCCCACAAAAATAGGATAAATTTCAAATAGAACCACAAAAAAAGTGTTAAAAATGTAAACCAATCAATCTAATAAGAATTGTAGCACATACCCCTATTCAAAAATATCTAATCTAATTAAATTTTTTTTCTAATTTCTTTTCTTCTTAATTTATAAATGAATTAATTTGATGGGTTCTGTATTTATTTCTTGAAAATATCAGATCGAAATAAATTTATTATGATCCTCGTAAAAGAAAAATATAATGGGCTTTATTCTAATTTATTAAAATATGTTTTAATATCTTTTAATTAAGTTGTTTATTTTTGCAATGTATAATGGTTCCCTTAGTAAGAAAATTCAGGGGGCGGTATTTAATATTGAGAGATGTGTGGGGTAAATTTGGAAAGGCAATAAATTAGAGGGAGTGAAAGTGAAAGTAGGAAAATCAGGTGTGGAGACAGCGGAATTTTATTTTTGGATTTTGGGTGAAGTTTTGAACTTGCCTTTGTCCCGCTCCTCTCCTCGCCTTCCTCTCTCTCTCTCTCTATATATATATCCCACACACACACTTCCCTTCAGACAGTCTCTCAGTTGCACACACTCACTCACTCAGGACCACACTCTGTATATCTCTACAGTTGGAGGTTGCCTTTTTGTGAATCTAAACCCTAACTCTGTTCCGGAGCTCCAAAGCTGTAGAGTGAGCTCAGTTTCTTTCATTTTTTTTTTCATTCCTTTTCTTTTTTTGAATTACTCTTGGTGTTTTACGGATTCAGAAAGTTATAAACGTTTTTTTTTTCTTTTCTGATTTTATTCGTTCAGGTTTGATGAATTTGTGTTGTATGCTGTATTTTCTGAAAAAGAAAAGAGAAGAGATTGTCGTCATTTGTGTTTTGAGCTTGTTTTGAAAATTCAGATGATTTTGAACAGATCTGTGGGAGGATGAAAATTTGAATTGAATTTGATTTTTTTGTTTTTTTTTAGTTTCATGTTTTCGATAAACAGAAGCTCCTTCTGCAATGTACCTTCAGTATTTCTCTCCTCGTCTTGATATGTTGGTAGAACTGGCTTTCTAGCAGAAACAGGAAATTATATTCGGAAGTTCCAAAACTTTTGGAGAACTGAAGGTTCTCATGATGTGTTTGGATCCATGAAGTTAAGCTCATGGAAACTTGAATTCGTTGAAAAATGTCTCAGTATTTGGACAAGAGCATTTCTAGTTCGGACTCTGAGAGTATTTTGATTTAATTTAATTTGAGTGTTTGGAAGCTGAGAATAAATTGCTATATAGACAGATACAAACTGATAGAATTATGGTTTTGGACGGTTCATAAAATTTTCTTATTTTGAAAGAAAATTGGAATTTTTTTTATAAAAGTCCATAGAACTGTGGGTGGCAAGTTTCTCAATGCCAGAGCATTTCATGTTATTACCTCATTAAGCTGCATGTCTTGGAACATACTGTACAGCACCTTGATGCAGCATTTACTTTTGTTAATGGCATCATCTTTTTCCGCAACAGTAGAACAATTTCCCCTGCGATGGTTCAACTCTGTCCGTGAAAATGCCTAAAACAATAGTTGATTTGAGCTCATGAATCTACCATTTATTTATTTGTTTTCATTTATTAATCTTTAGCTTAATGAGTTTAGTTAGCAAATGTCCTACTTCACTTTGGTTAATTATTCAGTGTGAACTTTATCTGTGTTAGCATTACTAGGGTGCTCTAATAACCAGAGCATTGTATTCAACAACTAAGATTTGTTCTAGCCACTTTCTTGCTTGGTAGTCTTGGGAAGCTATGTCAGAACATCTCAAAATTGTCCTTTCATATTTCTTCTCAGGTTCCATGGAATATTTCATGGCATAGGTATGGGATATGGCTTAAGCAGACTTGGCTTTGGTAATTATGTCTGTAATATTTGATGTAGGAGATGCCCTTAAGTTGAACACTTAATATCATCAATAGATGAGAATAATGGTGGAAAGTATCTAAAAATTAGCTGCAAGTGTTGGTTGCATTTAAGGCCTGCCCATTTTGTTTTTGTTGTAACGTTCATGATTTTGCCTAAAAATGACTTCCAAAGTGGATGGAAGTTGTTGTGACATTTTGTACTTGGTATACTTGCAGCAAACATGAAGCCACGTTAACTTGATTTTGACAAGCTGTCATCCCATGAGGCATGCAGTTATGAATGACGAGAGCAGATCTTCCTACTCCAGAGAGGCCACTGTGCGAATCACACGAGCACGGGCAAAAGCCTTAGACTCATCAGGGGGACTGCCACCTTTATATCCTTCAGCAAAACAAGATGGCAAGGCCTTGCAAACAAACTCAAAAAGAGCAGCATCAGATGTCAAGAAGCCAGCAGTAGGTTCAGCTGCTTGTCCTCAGCGGAAGAAAAGAGCTACTCTTAAAGACATAACTAATATCACAAGTCAGAATGTGTGCACGAACTGCACTGCAAGCAGAGGTCAGGTAGGATTATTATTATCCTTTTCTAGAAAATATAACATTAGTTCGCCTACTGCAGGGTTAAGCTTTATGTTTCCTTGTTCCAAAACTTACTGCATATGGACATGGCATGTTGTAGCATAGCAAACAGGATATACATGGCTCCTCTCAGAAAAATGTAAAGGTGGCACCTGCTTGTTTTGCTAAGAGGTCTCAGATACCAGGTGATACAAGAGGAAATGTAATGGAAGGAATGAACAAAATAAAGGTACAGGAATTGCAGGAAAATGGTTCCGAACAAAACTTGACAATTGGACCAACTGAATTTGTCAGCGGAAAAATGTTGGGTTCAGAAGGCCCAATTCCTGCAAAGGCAAATTCCAGCAAGCAAGTTCCACTGCAAATTCGATGTAATAAAGGTCAGATTTTGTAATAAGCTTTTTCAAAAAACCAAAACATGTGAAATATTTTATTTACTGACTATGAAAGAAACTATATGGTCATGTTTGTAACTGATTGATAATCAAAATAGATGCATGTCTATATCTCTGAGAAATATTGTTTGTGAGTCCTTTTATCTGTTTCATCCAAAGTAATCACCTCCATGATTAAGGGATTTGACCAACGGTTTTTACACCTCAGGTTTTGGTCTCACAATTATCATGTAGCATATCTTCTCAGGAGGACAGAATATAACAAAGTAGCAAAAGAGTTCATCTTTCAAAGTGACTTGGATAAAGTTAGAACGGAGAAAATATTATATAGTCCTTATTTACTTTCTATTGATGACCTTGGGTATAGATATTTCACTAAATCTTTTATGTTCACTTCTAAATGTGAACATGGTCATTGTTTTGTATCTTTTCCTTTATGTTACTTTTTCTGATTTTCGCTTAAATGCTGGCATAGCAATGAAAAGAGAAGATCTCATAATTGATCTGATCTATCTGCTACGTACAAATGTCGTCAGTACATCAACTATGTCAAAAAGTTGGTCTAATGTGAATTTAGTTTCATTCAAATGAAATTGCTCATTACAAGCTGAAAAAGTTTATATGTCATTGCTGGAGCATGAAACTTTTTGATCTCTTGAATTGACTCAAGGATATCTTGAATAAAATGTTCTTGGCCGACCATGCAGAAGATGAAAAGCACTGCAAGAAAGAGGAAAACTTGGATGGTAGGGGCATAATTGATATAGATTCAAAACACGAGGATCCACAGATGTGTAGCCTGTATGCAGCCGATATATATTCTAATCTGTACGTAACACAGGTTTGTAGAGCTGCAACAACTTGATTTAGTGCCTAAATCTTTATGCTTCGCAATTTTATCATGTGGTCCAACATTTGAGCATCTTGCCACATAATTTGTCCAGAAGACTTGTATGTTTTTTGCCTTCACATAATGTTTTCAGCAGACTTGAGTGTTTTTGCTTTAATCCATTTCACAATCCATAGAAGGGATATATTGTATCACACTGTATAACCAGTGTACCTGTTGGTTCTTTATAAATTAAAGATTTCACAGTGGAAAGGAATTCGCCATCATCCCATGTTTTCTAAATTACAAGAAACTTTTATTCTCCACATAAAATCTTCTTTTGTCATATAACTCAGCTTGCCCGGAGGCCTTTGATTGATTACATGGAAAAGATCCAGCCGGACATCACCCAGGGAATGCGGGCTATTCTGATTGATTGGCTTGTTGAGGTTAGTTTACTCAATGAATATTGTCAGAACTCTTCCTCAATCACACTTGTTCTTTTTGAAGATCTAGTTGACTTTCATGTTCAATTTCGCTTTATGTTGCTTGTGATGCTCGGGAATTCGAATATAAGCTAAAGCTTTTCTTTCTTTTTTTGGCTCTTTTAGTCATCAAGAGACTGTCCATCGCTTGTTGTTCAGTTCCCTGCGTTTTTCTATTTCAGCCTTTATTCTCTTCCTTGATCTCTAGTGTTTCCATCTCACTTCACCTTTTATGTGGTTTAATGTGCATTGGATCCGTTTCAGGTTTCTGATGAATATAGGCTGGTCCCTGATACACTCTACCTCACTGTAAATCTTATAGACAGATTCCTATCTGAGAATTACATTGAGAAGCAAAAGTTGCAACTTCTTGGGGTAACCTGCATGCTAATTGCTTCGTAAGTTCTTCCCAAGTTATAGAAGTAAACAAGTACATGTTATTTTTCTAACTTCTGTTTGTTTCATGTAATTATTTAGTTATCCTATAAAGTGATGATAGAAATCATGGATTTCGAGTGAATATCTTTTTATTCTTCTGCATTTTGTTTTACATATTGATCATAGAATTTCTAAGAAGCACATTAGTGGAGAACTTTTCAGCATTACATGGGAAGTTAATTGCAGCTTCTAATTTCACGATCTTAAATGTGAATGTCTTGGTAGTTCTTTTCTGGCTCAGTGACTCCCCGCTGTAGTCTTATTTGTAATCTGCTGGTTTATGCTTTGAAGGAAATATGAAGAAATTTGTGCACCTCGCGTAGAAGAATTTTGCTTTATCACAGACAATACCTACACAAAAGACGAGGTATGACCTTGTTTTTCTGAATAGCCAGTTCTGTTATTCATCCGATTTAACATCAATAGGAGAAACTGAGGCAGTTACTCTTTATTCAGTTTGGTAGTTGGTTCTTTTGGCCTCACATTCCTTGATAGGAGCATGATAATGCTCATTTCACCCAAAGATTCAGCAAATGCTGTATTAGTTCTCTAAAGAGATTCCTCCTGGAGGGCACCTGGCTTTTTGTCTATTGTAGGCTGGTCGGTGGCCAGTGCATATCTGTGCATGAGCTTCATAAGATTTCAATCTTCCAATTCCTATCAACATGATGGATCATTTTCCTATCCTCATTTCCTTGGCCTAACTCTGCTTCTTCAGCATATTATGCATTTCAGTTTACCTTCAATTGCTTAATTTACCCGACAAACAGAACTCATTCATATATTTTGAGACATTTCTTAAATTCGCTTCTGTTCTTAGACAGGATAATTTTGAGTTGTACATACAGAACTGATATGAGTTTGCATGTCAGGTAGTGAAAATGGAAAGTCTTGTTTTGAACTTTTTGGGCTTCCAATTGTCTGTTCCCACCACAAAGAAATTTCTCAGGTACCTCTCTATGCCCATAGTCTGCAATCTATATCTTCTCCCAATGCTGTCTTAATAACGAAATTCACCTTCTCTTAATTTTTGCCGTTCTTAGGAGGTTCATTCAAGCAGCACAACTTTCTCATGAGGTGTGTGAAATGGTGTTTGCACTTGTCTGTTTTCTGATGAAGAAGTTGTTTTCACTAGATCAATTGCTCCCATTTCCAGGTTCCTTCTGTTGAGCTGGAATTCTTGGCGAATTATTTAGCAGAATTAACTCTAATTGAGTACAGCTTCCTGAAGTTCCTCCCGTCCCTAATTGCCGCCTCTGCTGTATTTCTAGCCAGATGGACACTTAATCAGTCAGACCATCCATGGGTTCGCTTTCTTTACCATCATCACCCCATTAATCTTCTCTTTAAATTCACCTGTATAAATAATAAGATGCATTCTGCAGAATCCAACTCTGGAGCACTATACAAGATACAAAACATCAGACCTGAGAAACACCGTTCTGGAATTGCAAGACTTACAATTGAACACCAGTGGATGTATGCTTAATGCCATCCGTGAAAAATATAAGCAATCTAAGGTTCGATACATCTTCCACCCACTACCTTGCAACTTTTCACAATTTATGGACACCGGCAATTACATAGATACAAACAAAAGCCAACGAAGAAGGTTGCTCAAATTTTAATACAGTGTTCAAGAAACAACAATCTAAATCAAAATCAGAATCAGAAAATAACATTGAGCAAAAGTCATCTATGAGTTTATAGCTAATCATAATATCCTGCAGTGACATTGTTTCTTGATGTTGTTTTGTCACAACAGTTCAAGTGCGTTTCAACTCTGTGTCCATCGAAACCTGTCCAATCACTTTTCTAAGCGTAACAGATTCTGTCGCATCTACAGCTGACTTGATTCTACTGTGAAGGCAAACTTACAGATAACTGGATGCTAATGGATGCATCCTCATTCTTTATTTATTCGTCTCGCAATCCCTCACCATTGTTGTACTGCTGTAATCTGTTCTGGTGCTTCCAGTCTGTTTTGTAATGGGAAGATGTAAAGGAAGAAATGATATAATCTTATTCATTTAGAAAACAGGGTGCGTCTCATTAGTCCTTTATTTATTGGGGGAATTTATTTGACAGCAGCTAAGTGCTTGCTGGCTGGGAGGTGTAGCCATTTAGATCTCTGCCTGTATTGAACTTGACAGTTGACACTCAATCAATGAAATAACTGACATTGTAACATTTGGTTCTTGTATCTACATTAGTTCTAGAACTCATCAATACCTAAGACATATGAGCTTCGAAGGTTCTTGTCAAAACTAGAATAATGTTTGCAGAATATAAAACTGAAACATGGAGTATGTAACATTAACTGCACGATGAGTACTTTGGGGAATGCATATGAATGCCATTCAGTATATAATATTAACAAAAGAACAAGCACTTAAGATATGCAATGTATGGAGTAGATGTGTACAAATCTTTTACTGTAAGATTCAAATTCTGTCTGCCCATACTACATGGTTCCCACCAAACAATAATTTTGAGACAAATAAGAAGAGACATCAATTGCAAATCATTTCAGACATTCCCTATATATCCATACAGGCAAGAGCAGTTGACTGTGAGAGAACGATAACGTTACTAGTCAACTTGCAAACATACAACAGCAATGATGAAAATAAGTTTCAAAAAAAGGGGAAAAATGAAAACATGTAGCTGACAAAAGATGCTAGTTTACACTATCCAGTAGGCATTAGGGGACTCTTCCCATGCCCTTCCTAGGGAAGAGATATATCTAAACAGTAGGAGATTAGATTCGGTAACAACAACAGGCTGTCATTGGGACCATCCAAACAAAGCCATGCAGCCTCCAGACAACGGCCATAACCATAACAAGGAAAACGGATTGCACAAAACGACTTAGGGATGCACCGAGCTGAACAGCAATAAATGGGATGTCGAAGTTGTTCAATGAGTTACCAGAACAGCAGTGTTTCCGGCTATTGGCTTGAGACTAGCGGCGGCGGTTTCCAAGTGCTCCCAAACTTCCTTCCGCTTTTCATCTACTACGTTCATCTTTTCTTGCTGCTCTTGGTAATTGGAAATGCAAGACATGATCAGGGCGTCATCCATTTCCATGAGCACCTTTCTTACATTTAAAGTTAAGTTCAGGACGGCCTGATTCCAGTGGTTTTGCATGTTCACTTCCAGAGCTGGGAATACTATTGGCAGTATGACTTGCCGGTTATGTGCAATTAGATTAAGAATTTGGTCGTTATTCCAGAGTAACAAAGCCCTCTCAGCTACCTGCAACAGAAAATGAGGAGAACAATAATTAGAATTACTGTATTAATGTTTAAATCTTGGTCTGAGAAGACCAAAGGCAACAAAGATATTGGTTATAATGATATTCGATACTGTCTAAGGAAATAGAATCATAACAAATTTTAGGTAGGAAGTTGACAAAATGATCAAGAAAACACAATCATTCAGGTCTCCCTCAAATTCAATTCCATGATAAAAACAAGTTTCATTTGCAGGTTTTTGGAGCGGTAGTGATGCATTATAACTTGTACAAGGTAAAGAACTCGCTATTGCTTCAGGGATTAATTATTAAGGTAATAAAACTCCATCAAGGACACGTGTCAAGAGATGCAAATCATGGATCGGTTGACTTTTTGCTGTCTAAAAAAATGGGAATTTTGTCGCTAATGAACCAAGACCCAGACGATTTTGACAAAACTTGGTCAGTGTAAATAGAAGCCAAATTTTAACATATGCCCTCGGCCCTTTCTTCAGATCCCATAACCAGGACTTCCACCCATAGACGTGCAAACTAAACGTACACAATGCGGCTAGTTAACACCCTTTCTTATGCGACATCTTTTTCCGAATCTTGGATCCAAGCATCTAATATATCATTTCAATCTACTACTCCACCATGATGTCTCATAGAACTTTTAATCCTCAAACCATATCCCAGCAAAGCTAACTACACTTTCTAGGATCACATAAAAACCATCACAAAAGCACATACATGTACAGAGTTTGACCCATAGAATTCCGCAACTATCCTCAAGGTTTCTAACCCAAAATGAAATTTTCACATGCTTTTAACAATAAATATGACGAATTTTTGGATAATTGCTTAAATAAGTAGACTTTGCAACTGTCCATTTTCAGCAGGGAATTTAATAAAATAAATAAGTCCATGTCCCCATAGAAAAGGGCTTCCCTCTTCTCACATTTAATATCGGTATATTACCATCTTCTATCCTACTGTCTCCGTCTGCAAATACAATCAGTATGTTTTAGATTCCACACCGGTCAAATAAACCATCATCAATTAATAATTGATACCAGACAAGCAAGAAACAAAATACTGTTGTCCTTCATTATCTTATACTTCTCCGTAGACACAGATATTTTGACAAGTCTAACGACTATTGATGACAAATTATGGTAATGTAAGGAAAGGATTTCACGCGTCATCTATAATAAATTAGCGAACAACTGGAACTTAGAAGTTACTATAAAAGAGAAAAGGTACCTGAAAATGATAACTATTTATGCACCGTCTGATGCGACAGAACAATGGAACCATGACCGTTTGGAACTCAGTCATGTTAATTACTTCCAGAATCTCCTCCAGCTCACCCAAAAACATCACCTCCTTCTGGCTATTCGTAATTGGCCAATATTTCAACAGCCCCTTGATCACACTGCTGGCCAACTTTGGCTCCTTCTCAATAAACTGAGTTACACAATATGAAAGTTGCTGAAAGTAAATCCCCAATGACTTCGGCTTGTGCAGCGGGATCAATGCCCTCCAAAGGAATACTTTATGCTCTTCCTTTAGAGGCAAAGCAAATCCCGTGATCACACTCCCGAAGATCTCCAGTAACTCCGCAATCCCATTATGCTTCTCCACCTCAAACACAAATCTGTAGAACACATTGCTAATGCATTTTCGTATAAACGGCCGGTGAACCATAAACTTCCCATAAATCCTATGCAGAATCGCCTTCAAACAGTCCCTTTCTCTGGGATCCTCTGATTCAAACAAGTCAATAATCCTCAAGATAAAGGAATGATTTATATACTTCTTTGCAACCTTCGCTTCCAAAGAAGTCGAAGTCACAAACTTGAGCAAGAAATCATATACTATCTGCAAGTGTGACCACGCTGGATCAAACATCGGCTCGTCGTCATTATCATTTTCACCTGAACTTGTGTTTCTTGACCGACAATGAGGTGGAAAAACACGGAACAAGTTAATGGAGCACATTTTGCAAGATGCTAAAATTGCAGGCTCCGAAAACTTGGGGGGGTTCTCGGATACAAACTCGAGAAGCTCAAGCAATGTGGCTCGTTTAAGCTCCTTCTCTTGAATATTCTTTGCAGGATCAGTAAAATCAAATACAACACAGCAAAGACTCAACTTACTAATGAAAAGATTCATTTTTTCTGAACTCGAGACATCCTTAAAGGGAAGCAATGGCTCAATTCCCGCAATCACGCTGGCAGGAAAGACAGCAGCAGAAGCCCGTTTGGCTGCAGGGTTGGCAGCACCGATCCGTCCCGAACCCAAGGACGGTGTGTTAGGGCCCGAGTCAGGGTTTCTTTGTAAATCTTGATCCGGTTTCTGGGACTTCCTCGGAAGCTTACTGAGAATTTGCTTCCACATTCTTGTTTTTCAAGTTTGTTTTCTCAATTGATGAAAACTTAAATAAAACTGTCAAGAAAAATGTAAGTTGTACGGTTTTCAAATTAAAGGCATTTGGAGTGAAGGGAGCGGATTAAAAACCTAGCCCAGAGAAGTGATGCATGCATGATAAAATTGGGGATCTGGAATAAATACCCTCGATTGAGAACGCCCTATAAATTACCACATAAATCGTAGAAAGTTGAGATCTTTGAACAATTTTCCCACAAAGATGTCAAATAAGGACACGAAGAAATCCCACAAATCATCAATGCATGCCACAGATTTCAGTTCAATCAACCAAAAATCCAGAACCAACCCATCATGAGAGAACCCAAATCACAACACAAACACATAAAAAAGAATTTCTTCTCCGCATGCATATGCTTTTACACACCAACACTAACAACTACATAAGTGTATGTGTATCCGCATCTGTGTGTGTTTAGACATAAACTAAAATTCAAAGGATTGAACGGAAGAAAGTACTACTGTTTTAAATGGGAAACACACACCTAGGATTCTTCAAATACTGAAAGAGGGGCTAAAAGAAAAAAGAAGAACAAGAAAAAAGCCGCAAACACACACACACACATGCAGATAACAGGGAAAAGTTGGATCTTCAGTTATACATGCGTTTTCTATCCATGTGTGTGTGTACATGTACTTGCAGAGAGAGGGGGGGTGGAAGAAAGAACTAGAGTGTGTTCTCTGTGTGTGTGTGTCAGGGCTTAATTATGAAATTTGCCATGGATTGGGGTGGAAAAGGTAAAAAAGAAAAGAGGGATGAATTCAATAATTTGAACAGAGAGTTTTTTTGTTTGTTTCTCTATTGCTGTTGATAAAAGCAGCAACACCAACACCTAAATTAAAATGATGATGAACCCCCTTTTCATTTTATGAACAGCCCCCCAACTCCCCACAATAAAACCAAAATGATTACCTCAGAGTTAATTCCAAGTAAAAGTATCCAAATTGGCTATGGTTTTCAATTTATTTTTAATAGGGATAATTACATTTTCATTTTGTAAATTTTTTGTGATTTGAAAAATTATATTTTATACCCCTAATATTTATTTTTATCTAATAAAATAAACTATCCTTATAGCGATAAAGATATAACTTCTCACATATATGTATAAGATTATTTGATCATAAAGAGATTTATTTAACCTGTAATAAATCAGTACTAAGTAGTGGTAAATAGGCATTTTTATTCGATGTTTTTATTAATATCAACAAATTTGATGAATTGTGATTGACCGGGAACTTATTTATTAGATGAAAGTGAATTGTTTTAGATGTAATTTTTTAAACTACAAGAAGTTTATGTGTAATTACACAAACCGCTAGGGATGGAAGTGTGATTATCCCTTTTTAATAATAATAGGGAATAGTTACATTGCCTTCACATGAGGTTTGGTATAATTATACATACACTATTTATAGTTTGAAAAATTATATGTAGTAATCTTAATGTTTATTTTTGTCTAATAGATAGATCCACACTAAATCCACGGGAATTTGCCATATCAGCAAAAGAAAATTGAATTAAAAATCACATTTACCACCAATTGACTTATTACTAATTTATTGCTGGTTAAATCTTTTTTGGCCCAATACACTTATACATTTTCACACGCTAATGCATGCGATGAGCTACATGTTCACTTTTATATGTGTAGTTTGATCAAAAATATTTATTTGACCGACAATAAGTTTATAAGTCAACTGATGGTAAATGTGAATTTTCATTCAACCTTTTTTGCTGATGTCTGCAAATTCTGTTAATTTTAGTGACAAATAGATTCATTTGTTTATAGAAACACACATCATGAATACTGTATATAATTTTTTAAATCAATTATATAAAATCTTAGGGTTTGTTTGATTCACGTGAGAGGAAAAAGGAAATGAAAAGTGGGAAGAGGAGGAAAAGAATAATAATTTTCTTCAAGTGTTTTGGTATGATCGGAATGATAGTTAAGTCTCAAATACTTATACTTGTTTGGTATGAGAAAAACAGATTGAGAAGAAAAATACTAATTTTTATAATTTTACTAAATAATTCTTCTCTTCATTTTGTATTAGAAGAAAAAAATTAATATTATTCTAATATAATTTTAGTATATCAAAAATTTTAAAATCTTATTAATAAAAATATTAATAATTTTTTATTAATAAAAAATTTCATCAAAATGAGTATTATTCATTTATTCTAAACTATTTAGTTTAAATAAATAAAATTTATTTTCAAGCTTGTTTACCTGATTGTTGACTTCGATGCAGTGATTCTTCAGTGATTTTGTTATTTTTTCTTTTATAATTATGTACGATGTCGTTATTATCAGCGGAAAGAAAAAAGAATTGGAGAAAAATTATATATATATATATATATGTATATATGGATAATAGAGTAAATAAAAATAAAAACGGTATATTTTTTTGGCCTTATAATTTAACTTTTTCTGCCTAATTTTAGATGGAAACACAATTGGACTTAGAGGGGTTTTATATGCATCAAGTTTTTACTTCACTCCCATTTCTCGTCCCATCACGCTAAATTATCTCTTATACATTCATTTTTACTTTCACTCTCTCGTATTTTCACTTTTCACCCCAATCAAACACACTTTTAGGAAAGAACAACCTCCTCCTCGTACTACTACTAATAATATTTTCATCAATATATAATGTCTTAAAAGAGTGTGTTTTTTATTATTCCACTTCGGAGAATTCAATGATTATATTATTACCGGTTTAATTCTTAAGATATTCATAGTCTTGAAATCTATTCATTTATGAAACATATAGGAAATAATTCCATGTAAATATTATCAGACATTATATAGTACTGCTCAAGAAATCATTAATTTGAAAGTGACATTTGGTTTTTAATTTATTAGTACGAAATTTTTTTAAGAAGTTGAAAATTAAATATACGTATAGATTTTACGAATGTATGAATGTAATAATGCTTTTTATAACTTATTGAAGAAATATCCGAGTTTGCAATTATTTGATTTTAACATCCAATCGTATTTGAATTAATGGATTCGAATTTAAAAAAATATTTCAAATGATATTATATTAAAATAATTGGACTATAGAGGCAAAAATGACATTTTTTGGTTTTTTTTTTATTTTATTTTTTGGTTTAGCAATCAAAGTGAATGGTGATGGTGATGACAAAACAACCCAACAGAAGTGGAGTAATCTGCAGGCAAAGAATTGGGGCCTGGCCCATTGGAAGGCCCAGCCCACTCCTAACCAAATAAAAGTCAAATTTATATTTTTGATCCCATAAAAAATGAATTTTGTACTTATGGTTCCATACTTTACGAGATTAACTTCTTTTGTCCACAAGATTAACGAACGTTGTCAATGTGGTCCCAAAACTTATTCTATGAGATCAAATATGTTCAATTTTAGGACACATTTGTAATTTGTTTTTTAATTTCAATGGAACCAAAATTAACCTACAAAGTTTGGGTTAAAAGTACAATAATTCCGATCATACTGTACAAAAAATGTAATTTTTTTTTCATGGAATACTTTTTGTAATTTTTTTTCAACAGAAAAAAAATTTGGCTTCTTTCTTTTTAATACAAACTAATATTATTTTTTTAATAACATATATACAAATTTATTTATCACATTAATGTTGGAAAAAGATGCTATATATATGTGAATTTTATTTCTGAAAAATCAACAGTGACATATAAAATCCAACACATATAATGATCATTTTACTACATTTATGCAAGGAAAGACCGGATAAAATCACAGCCGTAGATTAAAGAAAAGGGGCGACCATCAAAATAATAGTTCTAAGGCAAAGAGGATACAATAACGTTCCAACCCAATAAGGATAACACAATTTGAGTTGCTAGGACGTCGTTTCAAAGGCTGAATCTGACTAATTTCCATGGTTTTGATCTAATCCATCGGACTGATAATTATTTTGAAGATTATCGTCACCCATCTCAGGATGAACAACGACCATCTGTTAGAATATTTTTAATATTACCATTGTGGTCCATGTGACATAAAGTGTAGGAGTGCACATTAAGGATATTTTATGGTGGTAATTGAAAGGTCTAACTTTGATGGTTAAGTTAGCATTGAATTAGATTAAAACCAAGGGTCAAGATACCCTCTCCTCTACCTCATAAAGAATTGTAAAGGTTAGACTAATGATTGTAAGAAAAGAGTCTTACATAATTCCATAGTCTACTACTTCTAACCATCAAGAAGAACTGAAAGGAGAGCCTAGAGGGGATAATCTACACTTAAAGAGTTATCGGTGATCTGCAAGTAATTTCAAGTAATGGATCAAGGTAAGAGTTTGTGTTTATGTGAATATTATGATTTGTCAAGTTTTTGGACATTACAGAATATATTTGATTCCCATGTACAATAGTTAAATGGAAATTTCATGAAAAGTTCTACACCATCTTCATCAGCCCAACAACTCTAATATTTCAACCGATTCCTTTACTGTTTTTCATGCATTTCGTTTTGTTGTTAGGATTTTCTCATTGTGTTACGGATTAAAATCTTGAGTTGTCTATATATAGCTCAATTGTAAGCTCATTAATCCAATCAATGAATTCAATTTTTTTCTTCTTTTCTCACCTAACTTCTCTTAGACAACCATTCCTATCTTTGATGTCACTTTCTACGTTGTATAATCACCATATATTCAACAAATATTTGAAATATACGATAATAATTTGTACTTCGTAATCTATATATTTATTTCATTTTTTTATACAAAAAAATAAAAATATTTGTAGAAGTATGGGGTGCCTCCAACATCCTCAATTTTTTTAATATATATATATTTAATAAATTTATACAAATTTATTTATTTATTTAGTGTAGGAAAAAGATGGGATATATGTGTGAACATTATTTCCGAAAAATCAGCACTGTAATACAAAATCTTGAAAAGGAAAAATGAGTTTCAAATAAACAGAATATTCCTCGGGGTGACGATCATCCAGCACCCAAAAAAAAAAAAAAAGAAAAAAAGAAAAAGAAAGAAAAAAGAAGGGGTGAATAAATCCGAAAAGAAAATCGCGTGAATACAACAAAAAATTGTTGGAAGAGTGAAAACCAAAGTTATCAAACGATTCAAAGCTTTCGTTCGCAGAAAGCTTCATTTGATTGCCCTTTCGTCACACCTTCTTTATCTGGTCTGTAATTATCATCTCTCTCTCTCTCTCTCTCTCTTTATTTACTTTCTCTTTGTGTTTTTTTTTCTTTTTCTTTTGGGTGTATAAATGATCTTGTTTCTTGGGAAATATATAAAAATTGCTCTTAGGTAGTTAATTTGTTGTAGTTTGGATTAATGGGTTCTTCTTATTTTTACCATTTTTGTGCTATATTGGGTTTGGGTTTGAATGTTTGGGGTGGGGGGTGGATTTTATTACTTGTAAATATGAATTAGGGAGATGGTCAATGTTATGGTACTAATGGGGATTCTATATGTGGGCTTAAAAGTGAATTGTGGTTGTGGAGTTTGAATTTGATCAGTCTTTGCTTTGTTGATCCTTTATGTTTCTTAGCATGTGAAATGGTGTTTGTTTGCTGATATTTCTCAAGAATAGATTATAAATAATGATGGGTTTTTAAGTTCTGTTATTTATTGGAAAATATGCAAGTTTGTTTCTGTGTGTATGTATTGGTATCAGCTTAACATTGTTGAATTTTGTTCTGATGTGTTGCTCAAGTTAAGGATTGTAATAAGTTCGCATCTGTGGATTATGATGTTCAATCTACTTGGTATTTCGTCATTTTGCTTGATGTGTTGTTGTTTAAGGAGTTGTGATTGTTTGTTAACTTGTGTGGGTTTTGCTGCTCTGTTGTTGGGTTATGGAAGAATTGATTGCTGATAACTTAAGGTTAAAAGCTTTTTGGAGAAAAGTTCGTCGAACATAAGTGCCGACATGGGAGAATTTTGAAATCTGTCTTTTGCATTATTATAGTATTGCTTTGTCACTTTTGTCTCCCGAAACAAGGTCATCTCACATGCTTTTCTTTCCAAATGTGGAAAAAGAATGAGTTAATACTAATCTCCTCGCCATGTCTTTTAACAGGATGTGAGGATTATGTAATCTTGTTGAAGTAGTGAACGGGGCAGCATTGAAATTTGAGTAACTGCATCATATTAGCCATTTAATTTTTGAAAGGTTAGGGTACTAAACTATCATCCCATGCTTTCTGTGTGTGGTGTCTGGTCACTGCACTTGGATGGCTTTTCCCATATCGGGACATCATTGTAAAAGCCAAACGAGCAAAGTCCCTTTGTTAATGGAGCGCGCAGATAGCCGTAATGATAATGAGCATGTTATTGACATTCCTAGTACGGGTGAGGCTTCTTCATCTAGTTCATCCCATGAAAGGCCGGCCAGTGGCTTGGAGCAGCAACATGGTGAAGATCATCCTTCTACTAGTGCAAGCGTTTCTGTTCATCAACCTCCACTCTTTTCTGCTGGATCAAACCCAAGGAATCCGTCGATAGTTAGAAGAGGAAATAGTCGAGGACGTCAAAGGAGTCCATTGAATTCTGGTTTATGGATAACTGTGGAGCTAGTATTGACACTTAGCCAAGTTATTGCTGCTGTTATCGTTTTGTCTTTATCGAAGAACGAGAAGCCACGTGCTCCTTTGAGAGCATGGATTGTGGGTTATGCTCTTGGTTGTTTTGCGATCGTTCCCCTTTTGTATTGGCGTTTTAAACATCGAAACCAGGGTTTTGAACAGGATGCATCTCAGCTCCGTCAGGATACTTCTCAGGGTGACAATGATGCGGGTCCCTTGACTAGGAGAGTCGTGGAAGGGGAAGATCGCCTGACTACTGGTACATCAGCCAGAGGCACTCAGAGTACTGCATTACCAAATTCAAGGTATTTACAGTTTTCTTGTTTATATAGGAAGTTTTCTATTCTGACTTGGTTAAGCATGCCATAGTTTCTATAGTGTGGAACCAGCAACTCTATCCCTCATACATATTCTTGGACTTAGACAATGCATGTATTGATCTTTCCTCGACACTATTACTTCTGTTAAATGTCTCTAAAGCTACTCCCTATTGCTTTACTAGATTATTCGAACTTTATTAGACACTGGCTCTTTGAAGTTTCTTATGCTTGATGTTCAGACGTGGGTTTATGTAATATTGCTTTTCAGCATCTCTTCTAATATTGCGAAGTTGGATCATGTCTCACTGGAATATTTTGTCTTCTCCAATAAGTGTGTCTATCTTTGGCAGATGTGGTGAAGAAAGAATAACTAGCAATGTATGACTGAAGACTTATAAAGTGTTTATTCTCATCGGACTTGTTCTGGTCAGGGATCTTGCAGTATGATGAGTACAATGTAACAAATATTCTGGCTTTCTCTTGCAGGCTTAAGGTATACGTCGAATATTTCAAGATGGGTTTGGATTGCTTTTTTGCTGTTTGGTTTGTGGTTGGCAATGTATGGATTTTTGGAGGACACTCATCATCTGCTGAATCTCCCAACTTGTACAGGTATTGCAAGAATGCATACTTGCCAAGCACACACAGAGGAGTATGAGAATACATGCTCTTCTCCGGTGCACATGAAAAGGTTTAGGTTGTGATCTGATCTGACCTCATCTTATTTTAATGAGATATAGTAAGATGAGAGTAATTTGATTGAGATGGAGATGATTTGAGTATGTGTTTGAATGTGAGATAAAATGTAATGATGATAGTTGATGTGCAAAATGTGTTACCTAAGTTAAAAAATTCAATGATTATAGTTCATGTGATGTGTCTTTTCAGAAAGTAGTGAAATGTATTTGATATATACTTTAGGAAAATCCTATAAAGAAAATAAATCTTAAAAAAAATATTCCATCAGATGAGGTGAGATGAGAAGATACTGATAACCAATCCCTCCCTTATCAAGTTTCCTAGTTTCCTATATATGTACGTAATTTGCATGCAATTTCTTCACTTACAGGTTGTGTATAGTATTTCTCGCCTTTAGCTGTATTGGATATGCAATGCCTTTTATTCTGTGCACTACAATCTGCTGCTGCCTCCCTTGTATAATCTCAGTCCTGGGCATCAGAGAAGATTTTCCTCAGAACAGAGGAGCTACTCAAGACTCAATTAATTCTCTGCCGACCTATAAATTTAAAGTCAAGAAAAATAAGAGTGGCAATGATAAGGATAATAGCTCGGGTGCCGGTGAAGGTGGGATAGTGGCTGCTGGAACAGAGAAAGAGCGTGCAATATCAGGAGAAGATGCAGTACGATCCATTTAATTCTCCTTAAATTATCAAAGTTGATTATCGAATATAACTTTATTTCAATGCTTTTAGTACTTGATCTACTCACTTCATTATTAAGAATAAAAAGGGTAGTAACCCAAAAAGTGTGAATCCCAAGGTTAATTCGTCCAACAATGGAGAAATAGTTTCCTAGATGCTTTGTTGCCGTTATCTATTCCGTTCCCATAGTCGTAAAGGGAGAATGTCAAATGAAGTTGCTTGATATCTCCGTCCAATACCAACCAAAGCTGTCTGTTTGGTCCAGAAACTAACGCGTTGTTCTGCTTCACAGGTTTGCTGCATTTGCTTATCAGAGTACGTGAACAATGATGAACTCCGTGAGCTGCCTTGCTCTCATTTCTTTCACAAAGAATGCGTTGATAAATGGCTGAGAATCAATGCAACTTGTCCTCTCTGCAAAGCTGAAGTTGGTGAGACCATTCTGACTTCACTGACTGATGCAACTGCCAGCCTGCGAAATAGCACAACCGTTTAACTTCATTACCGATACTCTTCAGTCTGATTCATCAACTGGTAGTTTTGATGGAGGGAGCTCCACTTGTTTACAGTTGAGTTTGTTGCAGCCCAAAAGCTCGCACTCATTTCACAGGTTCGTCTTGGATTATAGCACTGTAGCTCACTGTCTATACACGGTAATTTTCGTCTTGGATCATACCGTCGTAGCTCACTGTCCATACACGGTAATCAATTTCCCACACGATGGGACGAAAATTACTCTGTATCAGAGAAATAGTCATAAAATGATGGATAGAATGGATATGTACTTTATGTCAAAGAATGGCAATATGAGATTTATATTATATGCATCTTGTATCAGTTCAGCTTTTTTATGAGTTATATACTTTGTATATTACATTTTGTTTTACATATGCTCAAATTGAGGGTTGATTTCGACTGTTTACTCTCAAGGGAACATATGCTCAAAATTAAATTCTACTTCATTCATAGTTATTACTCAAGTTATTATTATTCTTATATTTTTGAGAGGATATTACTCAGTTATTATTAATCTGTACTATTTTTGGTAGACAAAATATGAGTGTTTGTGTGCGTTTTTTAAGTTATAATTGCATTGAATTATCAACCATCTCATTTTTTTCTCATTTCCTATAAGGATTCATTAATATATCATTCAATACGTTCAAATTCAAATATTGATTTAACACGTAGGTTTTTCTAAATCAACAAATTTATTCAATGTAAACAAATAAATAAGATACTTCTATTAAAAGTAAACTATACACTTAAATTCGTGGAATTTGAACCTATTATATTTTGGTTTTAAGACCTCAATTTCACTACTTAAGCAAGACCTTATCGGCCCACTGAATGTGTTTTAATTGCTAGTATTTAATAGTCATTGTGCGATATAGATACTGAAATGGTTGTAATCTGATATCAGATTTCATGATCACATGACAAGCATTATATATTGGTTGTAAATGAATAACTTAAGCGACTTACAAGCCCCAAGGTCTCGTCTCTCTAACGATACGTTACAAGATAGAACCTTCAGACTCATACAGAGTCAAGGCGGACAATTCATCGTGCGATGAGACACCAATCAAACACACGCCACATTATTTGCACCGTCTTTGGGAGCGAGATCAAGTATCCATCTCGAACCACTTGTTTAGAGGACTGATGATATTGACAAGATTCCCATATTGTTTACAAATGAAAAGCTTGAGCGACTTACAAGCCCTAAGACCTATTTTCTCCAACGAGATGTTTTTTCAGAACAAAACTATTAGTTTTATATAAATTCAGAGCAGACAACTGATTGGATCGCAAGCCTCATCATTAGGATAATCTTTAATAAAATAATAGTTACACTACTTGTAATCACAAAGTAAGTAGATCCCGCGGTTCTATATGGGTAACATGGATTTGTACTATGAGACTTCAAGGCAAATCTATATGGACAGTTAATGCCAATTCCGGGGCATGGGGTTGCCGCAAATTGCTTGGAATTCGACATTTACTACAGCCTCATATCCATTATACGATGCGCAATGGGGAATTAATATATATATGGCAGGATCCTTGGCATCCTATGGGGATCTTAATTATTATATTTCCACACGGCCCCTATCACACCTACACACGGGCGGACATGCTCCTTAGAGAGGTTATTCACAATGGTGCATGGCATTGGCCATTGCCTCTCACATCCACACACACACACGGGCGGACATTATTATGTTGGACATCACCCAAAATTTGCCTCCACTACACGGCATACACGACTCGATCACTTTGAGGGGAGGCTCCTACACCAATAGGAGGGTGTATGATATTTTTCGTTCTTCAGGCCCAAAGGTAAGTTGGTATTCACTCCTTATGGACCCATTCAAAATCCCCCGGAATTCATTTATCTTATGGCTAGCTCTACATGAACGACTCTCGACCATGGATCGTCCGTGGTTACAGCATCTTAATAGCGATTGTGTTCTTTGCTCGTTGGGTACGTTGGAGACTCACCAACACTTGCTATTTTCTTGCCCTTATTCAAAGCAGTGTACTCGAATCTTACGCATGAAGGTCCGATTTTCATGGACAAACAGAGAATGGATGATTGATGCGATAATTGCTGCGTGAAAGTGGCGAGGAAAGCACGCGCATATTGCAACCTTTTAGCATATCTAGTATATCACATTTGGCAGGAGTGCAATAAGAGGAAATTTCAGCAATTGGATCGAGACCCGTGGACATTGGTTAACATTATTCTGGACGAAATTAGATTACGTATACCTAGTGCAGAATTGCCGAATAAAATTAATACGATAGTCTTGTATAGATTATGACAAATTCCATAGCACACAACATCAGTCATATAACTGTACGTTACAATTTTTTTAATGCAATTTACCTTTACCAAAAAAAAGTTATGTATTAACTTAAATACATTATATACAATGAATATAGATATAAATTATTAAATATGTATTATCAAAATATAAAAGTGGATAATATAAATAATTCAAATTTGTCAATTTCTTTTTTTACTAAATATAATATCTAGTTACATATTTATATGCATTTGACCAATATTTATGTTACAACAAGTTTAAAAATTTTCATCTCATTTATAACCTCTTTCCAGATACTAATCAAGTCGAAAATCCATCGATTCAAATATAATATAAAGGGATAATTACACTCTCATCCCCAGAGGTTGGTGTAATTACATGTAAATTTCATATGATTTGAAAAATTACATTTAACACCCATGAGATTTGCTTCCATCCAATAAATAAGTCCCCTCACTAGTCAAAGTTCACCGAATTTGCTGATATTAATAGAAAATTTTGGGGAAAAAAATTTATATTTACTTTCGATTAACTTATTATTGATTTATTGGAAGTCAAATAAATATTTTCTTGACCAAATTACCCTCATACGTCTTCACGAGTTTATGCATGTGATGAGGTATATCTTCACTATTATAAAGTAGTTTAGTTAGAAAAAAATTATTTTACCTATAATAAGTCAAGAATAAATCAATCGAGGGTAAATATCAATTTTTTTTAAAGTTTTTTGTTGATATCATCAAATTTGATAAAATTTGACTAATGGGGAGATTTATTTATTATATGAAAACGAACCACAGAAGTGCTAGATATAATATTTTAAATTACAAAAAATTTACATATGATTACACAAAACCTGAAAAAACGGGAGTGTAATTATCCCTAATATAAATTAGCAGCTAGAGCACGAGCAATACTATTATGTAATTTTATGGGTCATGCACCCAAATTGAAGGTGTAAATTGTCATCTTACATATGAAAGAAAATTCACATGTAGAGTCGCTAAAATCGCATTTCATATTATACATATACATGTATATGTACAGGTATATAAACAATAAACACAACCACACAGTTCCTGAAGAACACACACACACACACAGAAATCGATCTTTCTAGGGTTTCTACCATAAGCTCACCCTCTATCTATCTACACAGTCACGCACGCAAATACATCTATCTGATCACTCGACTTCTTCGAGCTCTTCACTTATCATTAGGTAATAATCTTCCCCTCTGACGATGCATTTTCTGTTTTTCTTTTTTCGTGTATTGATGATTGTTGGTCTATGCTTACCATTGAATCGATGTTGCGCTTCATTCATCGGACATGATAAGCATTTCTATTCGTACTTTGTGATTTATGGAATTTTTGGGTTTCAAAAAAATTGAATCTTTTGGTACCAAAGTGTAAATTTTTGACGAAAATGAATTTTTGGTAACTATAATCACACCTCTGCAAACGATTGTAAGTGGTAGAGTTGATTTTACTGCGGCAAGAATAAAACATTGTGTTATGTGAATTATGGATTTATTTGCCTCTGGTCGGACGATATCGTATTTGCTTCAAATTTTAGATTTTACTTTTCTGCTTTTAGAATTGGCTTGGGAATTGCAATTGAATCTGGGTCTTTGTTCATTTCTATTTTGTTTTTTTTCTGGATATCAGGTAAATTCGTGGTTAAAGTTTTGATGTGGTTTTTCAAGTCACTTGTTATGCTGGGTCTTTTGCGTTTTTCTTACCTTGCTTGTTTACAATTTTCATGCGCATGTTTGTATTGATAATGGTGCTTTGTTCTCTATCATAGGTTTGCTTTCAGCATTTTATGTCTGCCGTTGTATTGGTTTCCCTATATTTCCTAGCATAGTAGATCCTTTTTCTGATGCTTTACGTTACTGTTGCTCTACCACTTTTTTCTTGTTCACTGGTAGTAATAAGTGATTTCTATTGAGTGGACACTTCAACTTATACAAAATATAGTGTTACATACTCTTTGGTTGAGAAATCCAATTGGGTGATAATTCAATTATGCTATCTTATGTCTATGAGAACTTTCCTCAGCAATGATGCAGCTAAAACTTCAGTATGCTTCAAAATGTGTCTTCCATTCGCAACATTGCTGGAGTTTGAAACTGCAAAGATTTTCAGCGAGTCCTTTTGAATTATTTAGGTTTTACGTGATATCTAATACACTAATTTATTCCTTTTTTTTTTGCTTTTATTTTCATTCGCACATATCAATAAGACAGTAACATGCGACCTGTTTTGGCAAGTCTGTTTGGAGCGATATGTCGGTTAGCTTGTTCTCATTTCTATATGAGGAAGGGTCCTGCAAGTTTCAGTTGTGATTAGTGGCATGCAGTTCCAAGTTTTTTCCCATTTTCTTGTCCTTGTTTGGAGGGAGAGATGCTTGCCCTATTTATTCTGTTTTTACTTCTGTTTGGGTTATCATGAAATACTTCTCAGCTTATTCTGAGATAGAAGGCTCTATATGAATTTTTAGATTTGCTAATGCTTTTATTGCCCGTCTGATTTGAGCATTTGGTAACATGTGGATATTGGCTGCAGGTGACTTTTGGAGGTCTGTCTAATTTGTTTTCTAAAGCTATACTTTCGTGCATGTGTCCTAATTTTCGGTAGTATCAGCCCTTGATCTAGGAAAGGCAGGTGGTTCAGATGGATCATGTTCCCCAATCTATGGGGTTGCCACTGTCAGGGATGCAAATAGGAATGATTGGCCATGTAGCGAACAATCCTGAATCACAGCATTTTTCTGTATCAAAGGATCAAATGGGTTTTGTGGAGGCAATACCTAGTAATCCTGCCTTCAATACTTTAGTGGCACCAAATAATCGAGTGGGACATGTCGAATCTTCAGCTGGCAGTATGGGGTTGAGCTCAACCTGGATATCAAACCAGCTAGGTCGTGAAGATGCCATTACGCTGAATAATATGACAGGGCAGAAAACAACATTTCCTTTAAAAAGAAAGGCTGAGATGGGGCACATGTTAAACAGTTCTATTTCTCAGCATGCACCATTGCCTAACAAGCGCCCGGCACACTTGGGAGCTGATGTCAGTTCACTTGGGTTTCTGCAGCCAGTTGTGTCTGAGAGGAGAACTGGACCAGTGCAACCCAATCCGGGGTCTCCATCTTTACAGGCTCAATCCTCGTTGAATAAGAAAATGGTGCGAAATGACTCAATATCTGGAAAATCTGGCTTACAGCGTGGGCAGCCTGGAAGAAAGCAAACTACTCAAATGGAATCAGCATCCAAATCTCGGTCTGAGTCATCTGAAGCAGTAAGGTCCAAAATGAGGGAGTCTCTAGCTGCTGCACTGGCTTTGGCATATCAAAAGCCAGATAATGTCCTAAATACTGAGAAAGATCAGACTGATCCTACTATCACTCATGAGAAGCCCTTGGATTCCAAGGCTTCTGGTTCTGAGGAAATGCTACCTTCAAAAGAATTGCCTGTAGTTGGTACAACCAATGATTCTCAGGCGTTGCCTTCTCGGCTTCCTCCTAATGAAAGCAGCTTGAATGGTACAAGTAACTTTCAGGAATTCCAGTATGGTCCCATTTTGCCTGATGAGGATGTTCAATTTAGTGACAATTTTTTCGTTAAAGATGATCTTTTACAGGGAAATGGACTTTCTTGGGCATTTGATTTTGATATGCAGATGCGGGAGGGGAAGGAGGCTCAAAATGCCAATAAGCCCCAGTCTGTGAAGGAGGAAGACAGCGGGCACAAAGATAGAGGCGAGGTAGCATTTTTTACACCAGAGAAGTTGGCTTTCAAAATTGAAGCTGAACTTTTCAAACTATTTGCTGGTGTCAACAAAAAATACAAAGAGAAGGGTAGGTCTCTTTTGTTTAACCTTAAAGATCGAAATAATCCAGAGCTGAGAGAAAGAGTCATGTCTGGTGAAATATCACCAGAACGGTTGTGCTCTATGTCAGCTGAAGAACTTGCTTCAAAAGAATTATCAGAGTGGCGCATGGCAAAAGCAGAAGAGATGGCACAAATGGTAGTTTTACCAGACACAGAAGTTGATATGAGGCGTTTGGTTAAGAAAACCCACAAGGGTGAATATCAAGTAGAATTCGAGCGTGATGAGGGCATTGTTGATGAGGTTTCTGGTGGTACTTCTATGCTAACACAACCTCAACCTAAAACCGAAACTCAATCTCCTACCAAGGCAGGTCTTAAAGATGAAGAGAATGGTTCAGAAAACCAGGATTTTTCAGGCAGTCTGATTATTCCGACCGATGGGACTGATTTAATGCAAGGAATGATGGTGGATGAACTGAAGGACGTGGGACTTCTGCCTCCAGTTGTTTCGCTGGATGAGTTTATGGAGTCCCTGAATTCTGAACCTCCTTTTGAAAACTTACCAGCAGATGCAGTGGAGAAGAGTCCAATATCACATGCAGAAAGGCCAAAAGTTTTAAACAACTCTCAGGCTGCTGATCAAGATCCGGGCTCTCCTAATGATACTTCCTCCAAAAAGGGTGATGATGTAAAGAAACATGAAGTTGATATGAGTTTGAAATCAAGTGGGAGTCCTGAGCAGAAAGCTCTCCCTAGTATTGCATCGGATGTTGAGTATATATGGGAGGGCATTCTCCAGTTGAATATATCATCCTCGGTCACTGTCCGTGGTCTGTTTCGAAGGTTTGTGTCTAAGGTTGACAATAGTAGATAGATGTTGCTTCCCATCTGTGCATTTTGTATACACAGAGACTTATGGTTCTGTTACATTGCTTACTACTTGAAGTAATCCTGGTGCAATTTCTATGTGATTCTAGTTGCTTATAACCACTCCGCTCAGTTATTGCCTTAGTTGAAAGTATTGAAATTATAAACTGCACTAAGCTAATATTCTTCCTGTTATCTGAATATAAACTGCTCGACCACTTACCTTAGCTCTGCTCTGTTTTATTTACTTGTGGGGTGCTTTTGTTGTGTCATTTACTTGTGTGTCCTTGTGTTATGTGATAAGACAACCTTAGCAATGTCTGACCAACATTTCTTTACTCATGAAATCTAGTACTGGAAATGGATATATAACAAAATTGTTTTTTCCTGATATGATAATTTCTGTCAACAGCGGTGAGAAGACACCTGCAATGGAGTGGCCATCCTCGCTTGAGATCAAGGGCAGAGTTAGACTTGATGCTTTTGAGAAATTTCTCCAAGACCTTCCTATGTCTCGAACTCGTGCAGTCATGGTATATCAAGGCCTTCTTCTCTCTGTAGCTAATTTCTACCTCCTCCTTTATGGACCATTAGTTTTATGTCTGCAAATGGCGCAACTCTCCTTGTCTATGTTTTATGGAATTAACCTTAGTTTAGTATCATTGGGGATGTACAATACAAGTTTGGATAGGAAATTTGCAAAAAGATTAAAATTTACTATATTTTTGCTTGAGAACATGAATGCCTCTGATTTTTCATGGATGATTAATTTGTTTCACTCGTCAGATCGAACAAACAAGAAATTAGTCTAAGTATGTGCTACGATATTTGCTAGTAATTATGAGTCAAGGACATAAGATTATGAAATTCCACTGGCATGCCTTTGGAAGTTGAGCGAAAGAAAACCTTTCAACAGAAAAGCCTAGTAAATCAATACCTTTTACCGACACCTTTCAGGAGAAATTTCGTAGCAAATTGTAGAGGATAGATAGTGTTGATGGTGCTATGGAAGAAGCTAATCAGTTCTTAAACTTTATCACTCGATATTGCAAATACAGTCCACTCAGCCTGTGTACGTTTTTCTTTGTGTGATATGAAATATTAATAAGAGGCTTTTCCTTTTTGATTAATATACTGTTTGGTCGACAAGGGCTCAGAGGTTGTTTAGGTCAAATAAAATTTTCAGAGATTTTGAAGTGCCCTTTGTGGGATGAGACTTATTTTGGGCAAGCAAATGTTGGCTGCTTTGTCAATTCCATGTCGTGTAATTTGGTTTCCAATTTGTACTTTATATAAAAAATTTAGACTTAGTTCCCGTTCGTCCATTAAATAAGATTGTTATTCTGAACATTTTATGTTCAACTTAAACTGGACGGCAATGGGAATCAGGAACTCCAACTTTTTGTGTAATCAAATTACTGATACATCCGATATAACCCATGAGTTGGTAATTGAAGTCTGTTAAGGAATTGTCTTAAATTTCATGCCTTTTTGTGGTGTGTGTTAAATTGCCATTGACTAAAAAGCTACGGGGTACATTTCCGTGAAATGCTTCGGAAATTAATGCCAGTAAAACTGTCTAGTTGATTGGATTTGGTTAAGGTTTAAACTATTCTTGTAGAAGTTACGCCATTACAAAATTTTCACATAAAAAATTTCAATCTAATTGAACAAGACCACCTACTGCAGGTTCTCCAGTTCGTTTTGAAGGACAAATCATCCGAGAATCAGCGTTCTGACCTTGCTGAGGTACGCTCATCTTCATTTTTAGCTTAATTTCCTTTCCCTATTTGTGATGTTTCCCTTTCTAGTACTTAAAAACTGTATTCTCTATGCAGACTATTGAGTCATACGTTGCGGATGAAAGGCTGGGATTCGCTGAGCCGGCTGCTGGTGTCGAACTCTATCTGTGCCCACCTACGTCCAGGATAGCCGAACTGCTAAACAGGAACATGCCCAAGGAACCGCATCTCGAGAGCGATAAATCTATGGAAAATGGACTAATTGGTGTAGTTGTATGGAGAAGAGCTCATATAAGCAACACTATATCACCTAATTCATCGTCACACAACAAACACAGCTTCAAAAAGCAACCTTTTGCTTCTAATAAGGTTCAAGATACATCAAATGTTAATTTTAATACCCCTCCTAGAGCTCCCGTTTCTGTGTTTGACAATGTTTCACGTTATAAACCCGAGCCCCAACCCGAAGAGGACGATGATATCCCACCTGGGTTTGGCCCTATGGCCGCTGCACGAGCAGCAAAAGAAGATGACGACTTACCTGAATTCACTTTTTCTGGTGGTCTGAACCCATCTGTGCCTAGGATTTCACCACAAAACTTGAGTCGAGTGAAAATGACTCAACGCCCAGTGGATCAAGTAAGAGAACTTATTCAAAAATATGGCCAAAGTGGGACAAGTAGTACAACGACAGGGAGTTGGGTAGATAATAGGGGTCTTGGTATTGAACCGTGGAATGATGATGATGATGATATTCCAGAGTGGCGGCCACAAGCCCAGAATCAAGGGCACAACCAACCATATCCGGTGGTTAATGCTCACCGGCAGCCTGCGCACCGGCTGCCAAGTAATCAACATATGGTGAATCCGCAGTTGCCTGTGGGGCTCGCACGGCCACCTCCAGGTGGTGGTCAATGGCTGCAGCCGCCTCGGCCCTTGCATGGTGCAAGATGGAGGCCGTACTAGTTAGGCAGAAACACAGTTTTGGTAGTAATAAATTTTGTTTAACCCACTATGTATCTCAACTAGTTCTTGCTTTTAGTTGTAGAACTTAGCTTTGTTGCTGAGATTCCGACAGCTTTCATCTGTCTTTTAACTCGAGATTCCTAAATCAGGTTCCTTTAATATCTTGTTCAACCCATTGTGTATATGGTTTAAATTTAAGGTTTATGTAATGCCAGGCCTTGTCTTTTAAGTTTTTCTGTGTGATTCATCATTGAAAACAGAGGATGGTTAGCAAATGATCTGTTATTGCCACCTTAAATGATATAGAAGATGCTTGGCTGCAGAATTGTAAAGCAAGTTACTGAAACGTCTGCAGATGCAAGAATACAATCGATTTCGGTACATAGTTTTTCTGACAGACCCTCTGCTTACTCCAAGAAGTCTCAGTTTCTTGGTGATCACCAGTCATCTACAGGTAGCTTTGCTAGACTAACGCATCAGTTAGCATGAACTGAGGCCAAAGATGACAAAGAATGACTCGGACATAGACAATATCCTAATCCACCAACCCCTTACAAATCAACCCCCTAGAGCTCGCTTGAGGCCGGCCTGTTGTTCAGGTGTCAATCTTGTCGGAAACTTAACCTCAAACCGGATTTTAAGGTCACCACGGTTTCCAGGCTCCTTTGTAATCGGCATGCCTTCTCTTGAAACAACTAGCTCATAACCAGGGCTTATAATGTCGTTTACTGGGATTGACAAATTGCGTTTATCCAACGTAGTTATCTCCACGGTCGTGCCCCCAATTGCTTCCGCCAGCGTCACACGATAGTTCATGATTAGGTCATTGCCATCTCTCTTGAAAGTGCTGTGGGGCTTCTCGTCAATCACAAAGACCAGGTCTGCTGGGAGCTGATTCGGCTGCTCGTTTCCTTTGTCTTGGAAAGTTATCTTTGTTCCTTTCTTCCATCCTGGCTTTACATCAATGGTTAATATCTCTGTTTCTGTCCCTAATCGCCTGCAACAAAGGCCATTCTTGATTAGCATAACTGGACAGAGCTCATTTGACCCGGTGAATCCTAAGTGCAAAATGCAAGAATGATAAAACTAATCATTGCTTGCAAGTCTGATCATGCAAATAGATCACGATGTCTTAAGAAGCATGAGAAGGTCTGTTAAATCCACATTCTACATATTCAGCTGCTTTTATTGATTCATACTGGTGCATTTATCAGAGCATCAATATTAACGCTACAACAAGAAAAGATTACGCCTACCCATTGGCCTCAACTACTTGTCTTGAGATCTTCATTTTTCTTGTTGAACCGGTGTATAAATCCTCAAGGCTGCAAGGCAATTTATTCTCCACGGGAGGTGGTTTCTTTGGCATATTTACTCCAGCTCCATCACTAGCATTTCTGAAGATATTGTCTCCAAACATCCCTCCTCCATCAGAGGAAAACCTCATCGACCTCCCTGCTCCTGCAGATCCGAATCCGAATGGACTACTCCCAAAAAATTCAGCAAATATATCCTCAGCATTTCGGGGATTGAACCCATTCTGGTTTCCAGTTGAACCGGGCGGCGGCATGTCTTTTAGACCTTCTTCGCCATGCTGGTCATAAATTTGCCTTTTCTGAGGATCGCTCAAGACCTGACGATGATCACAAAATATAGGTTGTTAAAACGAGAAACGTATGCGTGTATGATCCAATCAATGTCGTGGATTCAACACAGCAAGAAGTTCAAAATTCAGGTTGGATATTGTTTCTACAAAGGATGTGAAAATATAATTCTGTAAAGTACATTTTCTCTTGATAATGGTATAACTACAAATTAGTTCCCTGAAATGTAATGCTCAATCATCACATATTGAAGAAAAAAAAGAGTGATAATTCTCAATCAAGTCCTCTATCAACAAGGAGTAAACTATAGCTGAGGAGAAAAATCTCATCATAATACAACCACAGCATTCCAAAGTTCAGTATGGCAGAGATCATAGCAGAAAAGGGTTGCATCAAAGCCTAGAAAGCATGAAAAGGAAAGAAAAAAGCAGCCCTTCAACCAATATAAGTATTGAAATTCATCTAATCTTTCCCTTTTCCCAGAATCAACAGATAAGGACACCAGAAAAAGATAACTCAACCGCGCCCCCCCCCCCAGTCCAATGGAACATTTCTGAAAGCACCTTGAATATGACCACAACAACTTTATTAGTTTCATCCATATTTCAATATCTACTTAAATGCATTTTTGGTGGCGTAACTTAGGTCATTTGGCATATCCGTCCTTTCATTTTCTAAGGTAGTATTTTGGTCCAACATGATTTTAATTTTCACAATTTTAAATTAAAAAAACAAAAATGTGGCAGAAATAAGCCAATAGAAACAATAGTCAATTTTAAACGGTTGCATATGCATTTTTCCCAACAAACTCCGGCAAGAAAAAGACTGAGATCTCAAAAATAATAAAGACATAAGCACAAAATGCTACGCTAGAAAGTTAAAGGACGAAAACGTCAAATAAATTAAGTTAGAGGATGAAAAATGCATTCAAGCCTTTCTATGTTTCTGGGAAAGGGGAAGGTTAAGGGAATGACATACTTCATAGGCTTCTGAGATTTGCTTGAATTTGGCCTCAGCTTCATTCTTGTTGTTGGGATTCTTGTCTGGATGCCATTTCATGGCCAATCTTCTGTAAGCTTTCTTCAAGTCATCCTCTGTTGCACCCCTCCCCACCTTCAATATATTGTAATAATCCACCCCCATTCTCTTATTTTCTCCACAATGCCAAACAACTCTTTAATTCATCAAGAATTTGAGAAAACAACTACTCATTCCCTCCCCAACTTCAAGAATCTAAAAGGGTTCTTGTTTCTTGCCCAACTTTCCACATTCACTGCAATCTGCATTCATGAAAACCTTCAGAAAGATTTTTAATCTTCAGAATACCTTGAGAAACACGAATGCCCTTCTTTTCAGGGGAAGAATGCTGGTAGTTGTTTGTGGTTATATGTCTTGTTTGAGCAATGGAAGGAAAAAAGAATAACAAAAATTCAAGGGAAAAAGAAACAAATATAGTAAATATTTACAAGAGTATCACCGCATTTGATGGGAGGTGCAGGCTGGCCTCCCAATTTTTTATTTTTTATTTTTTTGGTATAATTAATAATATAATAAAACTGATGTGAATGCACGATTTATGATTATGATGATGGTCTCTTGCATGTCTATAACTTGTTGACATATCAATTGTTGTTCTAACATAAGTAATTATACATGGGTTCTGCATTAATTTATTGTTTGACGACACAAGTTGAATAGTCAATCTACTACGTCATAAGCTTGTCAAAAATTAGTTACGTATAATATTTGGATGGATTCTCTCTACTCTTTCAATAAGGAAACCTCTGTGTTCACAGTCTCTCTCTCGTTCTCTCGATCATTCAAAAGGTGAAGTATGCATCTGTTGTTGAGGGGGGGACAGCTTATAATAGGATGAAATTCAAGTGAACCTACAATGTTTGTTAGCACTGATTTTTCAGGACAATATCTCTATGCTTCACAACCATCAGTGTACAAGTTCTAACCATATGTGTGTGTGTGTGTGAGAGAGAGAGATAGAGAGAGAAAGAGAGAGAGGAGGAAGTTGCAGCTGTAGAGTTTCGATGAATGAGATCATATTTGTTGTCATTTCTCAAACCAAAGGATTTTTCACACCGCATGATAACCGTTCACCAAACAAAGATCGCAGGAGGAGAGAAATACAAGCAGATACAATCTGTACAACAGAAGCCAAGGAATGGACGGTATCTCAACCAAAGTGAAGTAGATGGGTAAAAAAATTTCCAGTTTGTACTTTATATCCACAAAAGTTGAAAAAACACCCACAGTCCGAAATTTGGGCAGATTAGCTTGTAGGAGATGAGTTGAATGCACGAGATGTTGAGGCTCCTGCCTCCACTGTTGCGTTCTTTACTTCCTCTGATGCTAGCTCACCAACAAAACCAGATTCTGGCACATCACCAATGTCCAAAGTGTCTGGAAGCTTATCTGATGAATCGTCTGGGTTGATCTGTAAAAATAAATCATGTCATTTATATCCTATCATACATATAGAGGAACCTAAAAAGTGGAAATATGGTAATTAGTATCTGAAAGGAGTACAACTAAGTATTGTTTTGACTAAATTTGAGAAGACAAAATGTTATTAGCGTTGGAATCCAACATTTCCTCTAAGCACCATCTTGATAAACTCACATCACATCAACGTTGAAATTGAATGAAGCTAAACATCAAAAGTAGACAGTGTCATGCACCAAGAGACAAACATATGATACAAATATAGAAAATGAGAGGCATATCAAGTATCAACCACAGCAGCAGCCAAGAAAGGACAATATGACATGAAGCTGGCAAGATTCAATTTTCATCTAGTAATTATGGTTCAAACATAAAAGCATGATCAACCACTTGTAGCATGACAAGGAAAAATACAAGAAACATAGAATTTCAGTATAAAACGATAATCCATCAAAATTAGAACAGATCTTCATAAGCTTATATAGTTGAAATTTGAAAATCTTCAAAATTACCTCAAGTTGATTTAGCATGTCAACTGCAGCATCTAGGTCATTATTGTTGGCTAAATAGACATCATGAAGGGAGTCATATGATATTCCAGGAAAGGTCATCTGAAGGTACGCCAAGTCCATGTCTTCATAGAAGTTCGATTTTTCAGGTACCTCATTTGGATATTGTGATGTTGAAGCAAACAATTCACCACCATGATGGTCCTTTTGTTTGGAAAACTCAGCAGTTTGGACAGCACTTGCATAACTTTCAGAAATATTTTGGTGCTGACCTTGTGGCAATGTATTCTTTGGTTGATGCCCAAACCAAACAGGGTCATTTCCCCTATTCAATTCTTGGGCTGAACTAAATTCTCTGTTTACATCATCAACCCCTCTATCAGAGAGCGGTACATATGATGCTGCATATGGATTTAAAGAAGATGATGTTTTCTTCATTGCTGCAAAATGGAAATGTGTAAATTATTGATCTACTTCAGCAGTGTCAAACAACAAATAACTTTCTAACCCTAAACTGATCCAGCTTAACCAAGAAGCAAACCACCAGCAAATTCTCAAGTAGAACACAAAAATATCGCACACAAATCATTACTTTTGCTTTTTTCAAACATGTTATTTTCACACCATCCTCTATTTCTGGGGTGCTAAACACTTCAGAACCAACAACCATATCCAAATACCGTTGAAAGGCCTCAATCACATGTAGTATTTGGGGGAGAAGAAGTTCATACAATCAAGAAACATAAAAAGACTTGTTCAGACAAAAGCAGAAACAAAAAAAAATACAAATTCATCCGTCCATCCACACACCATGAAACCTCAAGAGACCCAATGATAAAGCAAAAATCAAGCGAAAACCACTTGATCATTACTAAAGACAACAGAAAAACAAAAAGTTGTAAACAAATCAAGATTCAGTTAACGAACTCAAAAAATTTCAAGAACAAAATGAAGTAATGCATTCATAATAAAGAAACTACAAGTGTATGACAGAACGATCACAGGCGATAAACAAGAAATTGAAACAACTCACACGTTGACCAAGAATGAAACTCAGTTGCAGTCCCAAAACCCTAAAATCCGGTGATCGCTTGAATTGTA
>NC_026145.1:1413945-1428641 GCF_000512975.1 Sesamum indicum
ATGAGCGAATTTGGCAATAACAACAGGGGAAAAATGAGGGTCAGAATTATGGAAAATTCGAACGGGACCGCTCTTAATTCCTTTGGTTTTTTTTTTTTATTTTTATCAGGTACTACTTTTAATTCCGTCAGTACAATTTGTCGTCATCTGGAGCATGACGTCAGTTATTTTTATTAGGATAATTTTCTTTTTTCCCAAAAATTAATTACGTTGAGACTCCTCCAAAATTACAAATTATAATTTCCAGCAAAGAACTCCTCAAATTCACCATTTATATTTAACCATCTTTTATTAGAGTTTGAACGAAAAACACAGATATCACTAAATAAATTTACATAAAAGAGATAAATTTATATATCACTGGCACCCATTTTTTTAATTATTCTTTAATTATTATAAAATCCATTTAGTTCTATGTCTATAATATTGAGTAAAGTTAGCATTTATTACATTTTTCTATTATTATAAAATTCATCCTCATTTAATTCTTATGTATATTTTTGTATTTATAAATATATGCATATATATATATAAAGTGAAATTAATAGTTATTATATTTCTTTCATTATAAGGACAAAGTTATAGTTTAAAAATATTAGATAAGGAGTAAAACTAAAATGTTATGTATGTTTTTTACTAATATCAATATTTTTTATCCAAATTTTAGCAAAAAGAATCAGATATAAACAGGGGAGTCTAAATCCAATTTCATAACTATTTTGAAAAAAATATACGATAATATTATATCTTCTGAAGGGTCTATAATTAGACCTGATTATAAGAATGATTATCCCCAACTCCAAACATGTCTATAGTCTATCTTTGAGACCCATAATTGTATGCTTATGATTTCACCTACTGCCTGTTTATGAAATGTTAATTACATAAATTTAGTTTTTTCTATTTTAATTATATCAAACTTGTCTGGCTCAAGTTTGACAACTAATTAATTATATTGCTTTATAACCAAGAAAGATCAATATTCCAAGAACCCTTAAATGGATGAGATTTTTCTGGAATTTCGTATTTAAAAATTAATTTTAATTTTACATAAAATTTAAATCTCACCACGACCCATTTTTTGTATTATTCTTTAATTATTATAAAATCCATCTTTTAGTAGTTTAATTAGAAACCCAAATAAGTAAACATAACATTCGATTTCCACTGTAAAACTGTATCGATCATCAGATGTTTCAAGAACCAGAATGGTTGTACAGTGTATACTGTATAGTATAAAAAGAGTGACTAAAGTGTAGACAGAAGAAAAAGGAGCCCCAAAAATTGTATAGCACACAGTAAAAAAAGAAGGGAGTACTGTGTAAATTCCAAGGAGAAAAAAAAAAAAGAGTAAACACATACATAACAAGTATAACGATACTTATATACGAGGATGTATTACCCAACTTGAAGCGAAAACATGCAAGTACATGATCCCATAAGGATTTTGATAGGAAGAGGCACAAAAACAAGTACCAATATCATAAAACTAGCTTCATGCATGGCGCTCCTCCCCAACATGGGAGATGGGTTGGGTTGCTCCACTGCTAGAAAGAATGAATGTCTACGATAAATGCAGAATACGTGGGAGCAAATGCTTCCAAAAGATTGTCACAAGAATTTCACCCCAGGGACATCCATCAAGATTCCAAAGAGAAAACAAGATAGATACACGGCATGAAGTGCTAATATGTTACAACTGATCTAGTAAGTCAAGGAGTACCAAATGAAAACAGGTTTTGAGTAACCAAAGATTTTCTGGGAAATGTAACATTATATCAAAGTTCATCTATCATGAAATGAGAGGCAGGAGCTTGATGTTTATTAATGCAAAAAAAGGCCCATCTCCATCCGTACACAGCTCCAACAATCTTCTCTTACCGCATCGGCTGCTGGTTGTAATGGTTCTTCTCTTTCTTCTTAGCAGCAGCAAGTTTTGCACTCCTAGCCGCAGCCTCCATAGCAGCAGCTTTTGCAGCAGCATCCATCTCTTTGTTGGATTTCTTTTTCTTAGCAGATGCCACCTTCTTCAGCCTCTCTTTCACATCAACAGCAGATGCATCTTCCTCCAACTGCTCTGTACCAGCAGATTCCTCCTTCCCATTAGGAACATCTGAACTATTTGGCTGGTCCTGAGGCTCCTTCAACTCTTTGGAAGCCTTATCCTTCTTCTTCTTCTTCTTTGCACTTTTAGATTCTCTCAGCATCTCCATTTAATTGTTCCTCGTTCTTGTTTTTGGTGACATCTGCACGTAACCCAAAAAACAGAGAGAATGAGAGTTCCGGTTTAAATAATACTGATCAGTTTGACTAATTTTACAAAGTTGCCTCACCATTAATTGCAAATATAATTTTATAAAGTAACTGATGAACACAATTAAACCTCGCATTTTATTTTAATAAAGCTCAAAATTATTAACACAAAATACAATAATGAAACCATATACACCAAACAAGTGTAACAAAGATCAGATTAAGACAAGGAATACAAAATTTGGCAGTGATAACACAGATCAAATGCATTCATCTAGAAAAGATAAAACGCAAAATCTTTCAAGTGAGAGGAAACATGATTACCCGATGGCTCATCTTCAGCTTTCTCTTTCGGGTTAACTCCAAAATCAGCTAAAATTGCCTCTAGCTCAGCAAGCTCCTTTTTCCTTCTCTCCTTCTTGGAAAGCTGTCTTTCTGTCTCTTTAGGTGCTGGAGAAGCTTCTACAGGCTTCTGCACCATAGGCTCAGCCTGTTCTTGAACCTCTAGTTCATGATCATGCTCCTCTTCGCCATCATCATCACCTTCATCAAGAAGTTCATCTTCGGTTTCACTTTCCTGCAATTAGGATGGACAACTTACAAGGAGCAACATATACAAGTCGTACATTTCATCCCAACATGTAACCATTGTTGATTCTTTTATTAATAGCAAGGTATCTCATGTCAATATTCTCTTGCACAGAAGTAATCTCCCCATGGATGCTATGCTCTGGAATTCTATTGGTCCAAAAGGCATAAAGTGTTAGGCAAGAGGAAATGGTCTGTCATACAAATGCAACCAATATATCTCTACAGCAAGAGAGACACTGAGATGACTTAAGTAAATATAATTGGTTTAGCTGAAATGAAGTAGATCATACGCCATGCCTAAGAAGAGGTTTATAGTTAAAGTGACTAAAGAAGGTTTAAGAGAGAAGAGGGTAGAGTGATGCAGACTACTATATTATCATCGATAATCATGGTTACTCATCTTTGAGTTCTTCACTTTCACAGTACAAGTTGTAAACATATAATATACAGAATGTCTGGACTGAACTTTTAGGGTGGAAGGCAGGAAACAAACACAGAGATGCTGGACAACAAAATTTGAGCATGAACAGATACAGGGAAAGGAGGAGGGTTGGAAGTTCGAAGACACACGGTTGAATGTAGAGAAATAAATGTTACAGAGTGGGGCGATCGAACTCAACCTGAAAAGACAGATTATATTTCAGGGGACTTGCCAATAATTATTTGTTAGGTCATACAGAGAACTGAAGTATCCTGTTCTGCTGGACATCATGGAAGAAGTCAGAAGATATAAGCAAAAACTTCTCAAGGTTTTGGTATAAAAGTACACCAGAAAGCCTTGGGATAGGATGCTGGATCCTAACTTACCGAAGACAGACAATTTTCTTAAAAAGTATACCAAAATAATCAATGGCGTGATGCATGCACAAAGTTATTTTGCTCTATAAACCAGTTGACATATTCCAATGATTTAAATGGGGATAGATTCATCAACTTGTATGCTGATCAACTTGATGATTTTCTCTAAACATCACCCTATCACAAACAAACAAACTAAAATATCATTATTAATTGAAGGAAATAAATATATCAATATGCATGGCAACAAGTTCAAATATTCAACAGAAGTCACAGTAGGTGGTCACAACAAACTGTCCTACACAGTGACACAATAAGATGAGCTTCATGCAGAAAATCTTCTAATTTAGTAATCTGCTAGGGGGTTGATAAGCCCATACCAGATAAGATATATGACACCTTCTAGAATTACCCTTCAACAAGAGCAAAGCAACGCTAGCAGTTGAATGGCCATGTTGTCGTATGTCATATAACAGGAATGTTACATAGAGAACCACAATACTTATCTTATCTTTACATTGATAAGAGATTGGTATATCTTCTTTTCCAACAATAAAAGCACAAGAAAAAAAAAATGGAAGTCCTCAATTTTTCTGAAGATCATATTGCAGAAATTTCATCCCAAAAACTTCTGGCTATACCAACATCAAGACCCTTTCACCATGTAAAAGGAACAGGCAGATAATGGCCGGCTTCGAAAAATTCTTCGAGGTCATTTCAACCTTAAACAGGAATAGCAATCACATGTTTTCATACGAATCTATTGTGCATATGATAAATACTAAGTATAATATTTTAACAAAAGTACTCTTTGAAAGATCTCAGAAAAACTAAATCCAGCAACAACTGATTACCATTTTCTACGAAATCACTATGCGAGACATGCCCCATATAATATAGACCACAAACAAGTTATTCTAAGCTACATTTAAATAAAACTGCAGTGCCAACTCAAGCAATACACTAAAACAACCAAAGGAACACCGCATTTGAACACAAGCACATTTAGAGGATTGTAAAATTCAAAATCCAGCAAATGATTAGTTCCTTACATCTAACTATAATTTGAGACACAATCTACTATATAAATTACTAAATGACAACTTATCCTCAGCAATATTTCAATAAACATATCTTCAATGTCAAATCAAGCAAAACACTTATCTCTGAGGTGGTACCGCTATCATGTAAATGATTACTTGTATAACAATTAGAAAATTTAATTATAGAACAACAACTGTGGCACAACACGAGTACAAAACACCTCGAAAGGATCAAAGAGAAACCTATCAAATGATTAATCCACTCTGGTCATAACTAGAAAGAATGCATCACAATCACAATTTTCAACAGGCCCATGAATCATTCCAAAATGATAGGGAGTTAATTGATTTAACCAATCAGAATCAATCAAGCATTTAACCAATCAGAATCAATCAAGCAAGGACGGGACGCCACGACTTGCAATCAACAATCACAGACAAAAAATTCACATAACTGAACCACATTACTATGTCCCAAGAAAACAAGCCACATAATATATTATACTTCTCATTGTTATACCTCCACAGGATCAGGTTTTTGAGTCTCTTCAGCTTTATTCACGCCAGAACCACTCCATATGGCCTGGGGAGGAGCAGTGGTGGCATAGTAATCATCATCATCCTCATCATCGACATCCGCCCATGACTTGACTGTCAGAGGCGCCGGAGCCCAGAACACCTGCTTCTCCTCATCGGCTTCCTTCGATTTCCCAGCGGCTTTTGACGTGCTCTTACCTCCCTTAGACGTGGCCTTGTCTTTGTCAGATTTCTTCTTCTTCCTCAAACTCTCCAGAGCAGCAAAAACATTAGTGTTACTCACAGTAAACGATCCCTCATCCCTCCTATTCCCACCTCCAACCATTTTCTCTTATCTGAAAATTCAAAAACCCTATAGAAACACGGGAAGTATATATTGGAATTGAACCCGAATCCGGAGCTCAGTGACAGAAATTCCCGGTGATTTCAGGGAGTCGATTTTCAGAAGTTACCAAATAGCGTCCAGAAAAGCAAACGATTAACAACAAAAAGAGCAAATTCAATCAAAGAACAACAGAGAACTCAAAAAAAATAATAAATTTTCTCAGATTTTTTAATCGACAAGTGACCTTAAATCTCTGATTCTCGGATAAATTGTATGGGCATAATCTTTCTTAATCCCCAGCGTTCGACGGATTTGAGAATGCGATATAAAGAAAGGTGGGGCTATCGGAGAATTTAGGGTTCCAAACAGAAAGAAAGAGAGGCGCTAGGGTTCCGATTATAGAGATAAACGGTTATGTATTTTGGTGCGCCTAGTGTCTATATAAGCGTTATATATAGAGACACTGACATGTACGGGCGTGTGTGTGTGTCTGTGTGTGTATAGAGAGAGAGAGGGCTTGTGAAACGGAGACGAAGAAAGAGAGGGCTGAGGTGTGGTGCAGATAACGTGAGAAAGGAAAGCAGGGTTTATTATATACCTGTGGTTTCTTTACAATTGCTGGTCCTTTTAGTTTCGGTCATTTGCATTTTGGCCCCAGGCAGTGTGTTTTCTAATATTGCAAGTTGTTATGTAAAGGATAATTATAGCAAAGACCAACAAATCTTCATCCTCTGGTCAAAATGTTTTGTTTGGATTAACTATTTTTTTGTTTTCCAAATCTTTGTAGTAAATGAAAATTTGACACAGACTTTGATTCTTGTAATACAAAATCTTATTACCCATATTCAACTTTGGTGTTGAAAATCTTGACTATAATAATTTGATTGTTCACAAAATACAAAATCGTGTTCAAAGGCAAAGCATTTGTACACTACTTTTCCTCACTTTGAAGGCTGCAATTTCTACATACACGAGCTGTTCTTATCATCATCATCATCAATAATAACATTTGGCCATGAACATTTCTCTTTATTGCCATCATCCTACCATAAGATCTTGAATTAAATGCAATACACAAGAATATCAATCAACAACTAGAGTTGCCATACACGGAGATTTCCTATCTTAGAAATCACCCAATTATACGACTTCAAGACAGAATCACCTGATTATATAACAATTACACGGAAAGCTCCTCAAGAATTGTTGTTGTGATATACAAAGACGAAGTAGATTTTGGAAGATTACAACACAGGCTTCCCCCGTCCAAACGCATATCATAGTTTCTTCTGATATAATGACGTGCGAGGTCTCTACGCCACAAAGAATAGAAATATCATGAGAAAGAAAACCAATACAAAGAATATCTTGATCATCAGCCACCGATTTGAGGAGATGCTATTGAGATACTTGAGCAGGGCTCCCTGGGCTCCTTCCACATTTGCCACTGTGTCTTCCATGTTCTCGTCGATCCTAAGAAAAGAAAATTCTTAATCACTGGAGGAATAAATAACTGAATAATTCAATAAATAAGAAGAATAATACCCAAAATGATGTTTGTGTTTCAATATATATTTCAGGTATCTGTAATCTACTGGGTAACAAAATAAAATTATCATACAGTAGTTCTATTCTAGTGGGAGAGAACTTAATGTGCTAGCGGCACTGTTTATACATCACAATGTTATATTGATGCCCATCCACTGAAATATAATCTTAGACAGTTAGATTGAAGCTCAAACTTTTACAGCAGTAACAATTCTCTTCATCCAACTTCAATATTACTTTCATCTGATGAAAAGCTCCTATCAAATTTTTGAATTTCGTGTTTCTTTCCCTCATTAGCTACCTTACTCCTCCCCAGGGGCCAACAAATTAGCATTTTGAGTAATCACTATAAACTATTGCTTCATAATCAAAATGCATCAAGCATATGAATTCTGCATCGTATTTGAGTTTGGTCAATCAAACCAAAAATTTAAACAACAGCACCCAGCTTTGAGAAGATACATTTATGACATTTAGATATAGATTTAAATGAATAGCTCTTATGGTTTAGTGTTGATTCAGAAATAATGAGAAGAATTACTGAGCGATAACGAATGATTGAATTTATCAGATATGGACAGTCTGAGTTAATTTCTTGGTCATAAGGGCACTGTGTTAATTAGCATGTAAAGAATGCTGCCAGTATGTGATAAGTAAAATGGTCACTACCTGATAGCAATCTCTCCCTGTTGAGAAACCAAGGTAGCTAGCTGATTGAAGATATTGCTCAGCTCATGAATTGTAGATTCCACATTTTGAAGAGCCTCAGCTCTACTCTGCATGTAGCTGTCCTGTATGGGAACCACTTGCTGTTGCTGTTGGTTCTGTTGCTGTTGGAGTAATGGCTGAGACTCCCCATCCACCTGGCTCCTGCTAGAGGAGTTAAAGAAAGTAAACCTTCTGGCTAATGAACTTCTTTACATTCTGCATAAATTCACTCCATGCTGGTCCAGCTCAGTAAGTATAAAGAGAAATATTTGACAGAACCTACTTCAGGCCTTTTCAGAAAACTGTTAGAGCACCCAGTTATCTGAAGCATAATATGAACCTCAAACTAACACCATTTCTTGACTAAAAACCAGGAAATGAAAAGTCTTTGAAGGGGAATTTAGGGAGAATAACAACTAACTGGAAACATCCATTTCTGCTCTTACTTAGGGGACAATCGGAACGAAGATTCTCACCCGTTTGCCCATGGAACAGGAGAGTCAGCTGAGGCACTGGCAGCAGATTTCGAAGCCAAAGGACGCTGGCGGATAAAAGGATTTGTTGGATTCTTGGAAACGGAAGAAGAAAATAATTGTCGCCTGTTCTCGTGAACCTTCAGGTTCTATTAAAAAACCAGAAAATGCAGTTTACATCAGTGGCTTTTACAGAAAAATAAACATCAAATGCATCATCAACAAAATGGAAATGGAGAAGCAGATTTCAAGGCTCACCTCTGTTCGCATGGTCAAAACGTCCTTGAACTCCTTTGTCGCGCTCATTAAACGATTCTTCAAATCATCAACAACTGTAGTTGAATGAGTGGTGGTGTCAGCTGATATATGCTCTCTTTCGTTGCGTGCATTGGAGAGAAACTGGAGATCAACCACTGCGGAATTAAGAGCAGTTATATCTTGCTTAATAACTGTAGTTAGCTCCTGGATTTCCACAGTAGGGTCATCAAAAACAGACGTCCTCTTTGCCACTGCAGTAGAAAGCATTTCGTTACCCATTTGGCCATACCACCATAGAATGAAAAAGTATAATCACGTTAAGCATGATAATCTTAAGACAGATAAAGGCTAGACTTATTCTGGTGCTCAGAATAGATCAACCCATAAAGTAAAAGCCCTTCAGCCAAGTTTCAGATACAAAAAACCATGAGCAAATATTCGCAGCATCGGACAAAGACAACCACCAATAAATACATAAGCACGCATGTGAATGGAATTTGAGCATTTATCCATCAAAAAGGATAGCCAGGTACAGAATTTAAGATCTCCAAGAATTTCTACTCATAAACAGCTCTCTCAAATCCAGAAAACAGCAAATAACTTTAGAAAACAACTTGATTGAATTGTAAGGATAATTTTGTAAGACTACACACACAAAATTGTCAGCATTGACCAAATGTAATTAAATGCAAACAATTCTATGGATAATTTCGTAAGACTACACGCAAATGAGAAAAATGCATTCAACCAATAAGTAAAACTCTCACAAATCGCCAAAGCAACGTATTGAACAAGACACAGCACATCAGTCCAAAATACAGCAAAAAATGCGTAGCAAGATTCTGCGGACTATGGTGCACTTGCTCTGTGATTGAATTGGGACTGAAAAATCAACCACAGCTGAAATAATCAAAAGCAGATGCATGCAATTTAATCAATCAATCAAAAAAGAAAGATGCATGCAATTCAACTAATCACTACGATCTCGCGAGCACCAGGAAAAAGACACGCATTCAGTAATTCATCTCAATTACAATTTATACCCAAAAAACGAGTCCAAAATCCAAAACCAACCCCTTACACAAACTTATACCCGGAACAAACAGCAACAGAATTACTAAAAGTACAAATACAATAACTCACGTTTAGCCAGCTTAGCTAGCTTCTGCGACGTCTGGTGAATCCCAAACCCAATTTTTGACGCCCTCCGGTTGAACTCCGACTGCATCGCCATTGCCGACCGTGGCGGCTCCTCCGTCTTTGATCCGCTGCTGCTCGGCCCATTCTGCAAGGAATATGACTTCTTCACCCTTTCCGCTATCCCTAAGAACTCCTGTGTCCGATCCCTAATCGACGCATTACCACTCTTCACATGCATCTTGGCAGATCAAATTTTCAACTCCGCAACAACATAAATGCTTGGAGAACCTCCCCCGGACTTCGAGCAAATTAGGGATCGAGGGGAAGCAATTTGGGGGTAGTTAACCGAATCTTAAACCCTGATATTCATTAGAAAGCAAGGAAAAATAGGGAAAAAAGAAAAAACTAGATCTGCGAATAGGGAAATGAAATTCAACGAAGAAGATTACAGTGAAAATTATGCATTTATCTGTTCCGTGGGCGCTTTACTGCATCAACTTTATATATCATTTTGCTGTATTTTGTTTCACATTGTTATTTAATAATTTATACTTTATTATATAAGTGGGCTAAATTTCTTTTTTGGTCCCAAAGAAGGGGAATTCATAGTTTTTTTTTATTCCATAATTTCCAAGTTTTCTTTTATAATTCCTAAAATATTCAAAATTTTGTAAAGTTAGTTCCAAAAATCTTTTTTTGTTAAATTTTAAATTAATAAATACCCTTCAACTTCTCAATTTATGTTAAATTAACTATTCAATCAAATTCCTTTTAGAAAACTAATTTCATGCAATTACATATACTCAAAAATTAAATTTACTCCAACTTTGTTTAAATTTATTGTTAATTAAAATTAAAATAACATATTAGTATTTATTTTGGATATGTATATATAATTATTGTTATCAATATTGATGTATGTGTTTGGGGTGGCCCAACTCAGAATGACACGGGTGATTGGGGTAGTTTAGCCCAGACAGCTCGAGTAGTCCAAGAAGAAGGGAGAAAACCTAGGATATCTCCTGGCTCGGACCATGATTAAGGTCCAATGAAGACACGCGACCCAAAAGGCCGGCACACATGGCAGTCTATATTCCATCGTGGTATCTAGTTGGCCTATGTGTCAGCAACCACCTGGGAGTGGGACCACATCAGCTTAAGGAGACTTGCATGAGTAAGGAGGGACTCATTGGTGACTAGGACTCCTTGTAGGCGAGGGTATTTCAAGATAAAGAAGACTCTTACTAAAGTACATCCACCTACAGATAAAAAGGTCTTATCCCTTATCCAACCATCCAAACCAACTTCTGCAAGATTCTCAAGAGTAGGATAGAACTCCAGCAGACGGGGCACTCTCTATAAATATACGTTTAGTCCCTCCAGGTAGGGGATGGCTCTCTCACTCTCCAAGCTATCTTTTAAGCACACTACATAATATTCTCACATGTTCTTGCACGTTTTATCAATTTTGCTCACCATATCTCGATTTTCATCCAAAATTTCTTACTTTTTTAATTTACCAAACATGTGCATGTTTATACATGATCAATAATTCTACCGTACATATATTGATAAGTAATATTTAATGAAATCGAAATTAAAATTTGAGATAAAAATTGCAATTACTTAAAAAAAATATTCGGAGTATGGGGCCAAAATTAAAACTTACAAGGCTGATCGATCTCTATAAACAGTAAGCTTTTTGTATGATTCTCAGGTAGTAACGAATGAGCAACCTCCTTTGGTTTTAGTTTCATTTTTTATTTTTGAAACATTAATGAAAGTGCAAAGTATACTTATTTGTATGTTATATAACTTGACATTCGATCAGTGTCATATTACACGAGGTATTGTTTGTTTTTACCTACACCATCAGTCTCCCAAATGAGTGATTTTGTCTGTTCAATTTTTTTCATGACAACTCCTTTCAATTTTTTTCGAAATTTTTATTTTTTTATTAAAGAATACAATAAGGATAAAGTTGACAATTTAATACCTCATCCAAGGATTACATAATTTCACCAAAATATTATGAATGTATTTATAATTTTTCAAATAACAATGAGATAAATGAGGCGTTATGAGATGGATTACTTAAATAGATGACTATTTGTATCCAAAAAATTAAAGATATTAAATATCTTTTTGTACTTTTTATTTTGAAAATATATCAGTAGTTCTACATCGACTAACACACTATTATTATAATATTCAATACGTAATATATCAATATTTTAAATTCAATCAACATATTCAAGGTAAAAAAAAAAATACTACTATCAAAATAGATTAACTACTTATATTTTTAAGATAGATACCTTGTAAAAGATCGTAAATTATTGGATATAAAGATGACGATGACATAAACAATTTACAAATTAATTGATGGAAATATAATTATATAATGAAATAAATTGTTGAAATTATAATAGAATTCACTATAACTAATTAATTAAATGTAAATTCTATTTTGTCATCCAAATTATACATGTTTTCATACTTTGACATTTAAATTTTTTTTTGTCGATTTGTCATTTTAATTTTGTGAAATTTGCATTTTACCATATATGATGTTTTTTGCTGATATTTTTGTCTATAAAACATCACATGTTGCATATATGTGAAAAACATCATATCATATAAACCTTAAATATTACGTGTGCATTGCATGTGATGTTTCTTTTAACAAAAAAATTGGTGGAAAAATAGTTATAATGGACAAAACTTTCATAAAGTTGAATGGGTAAGTTGAAAAAAAAAAAAAAAGAAAAATTCAGACGTCAAAGTGTAAAATGGTCATAGTTCGAATGACAAAATGTAATTAATCTATTAATTAATATTAATTTTAGTAATATGAATAAACTTATACAAACTATAGGGGCAAAATTGACACTCCGCATGCGAAGCATTCACGAAACCCTAGCTTTAGCTTTCCCTTTCCTACAACTAACTTACACATTGGATTAGGGTTTGCATCATATTTTCCCCAAACACTCTGCAGCCGCGCCTCCGCCTCCAACCACCGTACCGTCATGGTTTGTTCTTGCTCTCTGCATTTCCACACACGAAACGCACTCAATCGCCCGCATTCGTTAACTGCAATGGAGAGTCATTTGCGCATAAACTAATGGCTAGTTTTGCATTTATTTGTAAATTAGGCGTCCGAGAAGAAATTGTCGAATCCGATGAGAGAGATCAAGGTTCAGAAGCTGGTTCTCAATATCTCCGTCGGTGAAAGCGGTGATCGCCTCACCAGAGCTGCTAAGGTACGACGCAATCCCACAATTGTGTTCCTTCACTTAGGTTATATGATTTTTTTCTTTTTGTTTACTCACTGCTACCTTTTTCCAGGTGTTGGAGCAACTCAGTGGGCAGACTCCTGTATTCTCCAAGGGTAATTTTATTATTATTTCAACATTTTTTTAACTAACTGTGATTTACTTTCGTGAGTGATAAAGAGATTGGGGTTTCGCCCCTAAGTTTACTCTAGAAGTGGCAATGAAGAATATGGATAGTTGTGATAAGTGTTTTCTTTATTTCAAGAAGGTTTTAGTTTGTGAAATAACGTTACTTGAAATTTTCTGTGTGACAATTCGTTTTATGGATTACGTCTGCTTGAGTTGGTTTTGCATTGTGAGATTTTGCCATTCTGTGAATTATATTATTAATTGGCTGCTTACTGTGGAGCATTTAGATAATAAGTTTTATGACGAAGGATTGATTATTCAAGCTGAATATTACGAGTTTGGAGTTTGGACTGCTTGGGTCGTATTTAACTGATTTACTTCATTTGCACTTTGAGACAGGAAATATTACTTTGTCATAAATATGGCCTTTAAAATTCTTGAAAATAAATTCTTTGGAAGCATGTTCGTGTAATATCTACCTAATGTCCCCAAAGACCTATGAGTCCTGATGGGGGCAGGTTGTTTGTGACTGCTGAGTCATTCACATATGTTTTGGGCTCGACAAGGGACATTTGGTTCAAAACTGTTCCAGTAATCCAAATAGATTAAATATGATGGAGTTTAGATTAAGTGGTTCGTATATATGGAAGGAATAAGGAGGTGGCTTGTACCTGAAGCTGGTATTTTGATCACTTATTTCTAAGTTGGTTTTACTATGAAATTATGGATGGTGATGTGATTTGAAGTACTCAGTTCATAACTTAGTTCTTGAGCAAGTTCCGTTTTTGGGGAGACCATGCCAAATGTAATATTTTGAACATTGGTTAAGCTTTATCCTTCCCTTTTATTTCAATAATAATGAGAAGTATAATGTAGAGCGGACAGAATCAATTTGTTATATTACTTATGTGGTTCTGTTTCTGGCTAACAGCGAGATACACTGTGCGATCCTTTGGGATCAGGCGCAATGAAAAGATTGCCTGCTATGTCACTGTCAGGGGTGAGAAGGCAATGCAGCTTCTTGAGAGTGGCTTGAAGGTCAAGGAATATGAATTGCTGAGACGAAACTTCAGTGAGACTGGCTGTTTTGGTTTCGGTATTCAGGAGCATATTGATCTGGGAATAAAGTAAGCAAATCTATTGGTTGACCTTTATGAATTAGATGTCTTGGGTTATTATTGCTTCTTTAAGTTTGTCGGCTCTCAAGTGTATAGCACCACACACTTATTGCTTTATCTAAAATAAACATATATTGAAAGGAATGGTTCTCAGAACAGATTTTTGTCCATTAATATTTTCAGATATGATCCTTCAACCGGTATCTACGGTATGGATTTCTATGTTGTATTGGAGCGCCCTGGTTATCGTGTGGGTCGTCGCCGAAGGTGCAAGTCCCGTGTTGGAATTCAGCACAGAGTCACTAAGGAGGACTCCATGAAGTGGTTCCAGGTGAAGTATGAAGGTGTTATTCTGAACAAGGCATCCAACATTGGAGCTTCTTAGGTTCCCTATGCTCTGTGTCCTTTCATCCGTCCGTCTAAATTTTTGCTCAAAGTTTTGTAGAATTATTGGTTTGTCAGAAGCGACGATTTTGTTTTCTTACATCTTCAGCAGG
>NC_026145.1:1428842-1471677 GCF_000512975.1 Sesamum indicum
AGCAGGATGAATGTTTTGTGGTTTTTATTGGTTCAAATAGCTAATTTATTATATGGTGTTGATGATGTCAATGCTGTGATCGCTGCTAATGTCTTAATGGAGCTTGACCTCTTTGGCAAGAACCGAGATTGGATATGTTGTTTGAACGTTGCACCAGCTTCCTGTTTTTAATACAGTTATCAGTATATTTATATATTTCAGAATATGCTATAAGTTTATTTATTTTCATTTTATACATTAATATTACAGACTACATACGAGCCTTCTTTTATTTATAAATATATGTAGTTATTGTTTTTATATTATACACTATTATTTTACTCTTTTTGAAAATTATTTCTACGTTGAGTCAGTTTGACCCAGTGATTGAAGCTTACAAAGTCGTTTTTGAAATTCAATAATGGTTGTTCGGATTTTCATCAACAGAGATTCAAAATTATTTTTGAGTAATTGTGATTTAGAGGCATTTGGCAACTTAGGTTATAATCAAATTTTAATTTTTCAATTGTAACAAATTGTTTAATCAAATTTGATGATTTGAATTTATGCTTCTAAGATCCTGCCGTTCATGTGTATAGAGCAAACATGCGAATCGTTGATGATAAAAATGCATTAAATATTTAATTCTTTTTGTTAGGGCTCCAAAACGCTGGCCCCATATCTAGCCGTAGGCTGAATGATTCAATGGTTGATACTTTCACACGTGGAGTAAGTTGAGTTTCATACTCAGGGTGGTTGGTCATGTGTGATTCATTTGGCGCGTCTCAATTTTTTCCTCATATTGAAAGTAAAAAGGCAGTCCTCGTAATTTCTTATAATTTAAGTGGCAAATAGAAACTTAAACACGAGAATTACTCACTTACCTTCTTCTCATAGAAATACCTTAGCATTACCTGAATCATATAAATCAGACAATTTGAATCTAAATCCCTAAAATTCAACCATCCACATGTATAGAACAAACATGTAGATAGTCGATGACAGAAAATCATTTGATATTTAATTTTTCCATTAGTGCTCCAAAATGATAACCCCATATCTGGACTATAGGCTGAATGATCCAACGGTTGGTGATTCACACGTGTTGTAGCTTTTTTTACTTAATTCACACAATTTCGCACTGAAAAACAAATTTTTGTCCCAATTAATTACTTACTTTTCTTTGGTAAATATCATAACTCTTGTTTTTTTTAAAAAAAAAGAATTACTCATAAATTATTTCACTTGTTCAACTTGCATGCAGTCGAATATTGGTGTCCCCACATTAAGAACTAAACATTCTGCAATCAAAAAGCTTATAAGCTATAACTAGTTATTAATCTGTACGTTGCACGGGCATATTATTTTAAAATTAAAATTATTTTATACTAATATATATGTTAATATTAAGATATTGATATATTAATTGTGTTACATTTTATTAACAATTAAAATTGCTAACAAATTATTTTTTGTGTTAGTTATTATATAAGAATACCATAATTAATTATAAATATAACTTATGTTTAATTCATATCAATTATAATGGGAACTTTTAGTTGTAATTTATTAATAAATTAAGCATGTAAATATTAAAATTTATTGATTTGTTGAGGCACATGTGTTAAGCTATATTAAAGCGGATCAAGAATAATAATTTTTACTATAATTCTAATGCTTATTTAATAACTAATAGAAAATATAAATTTTATGGTAGTTATATGATTTTCCAATTATAATTAAGAATTCAATTTTAATATGATTTAATTTTGTATCGATTATTAGGTGAATGTTTACTAATAACATAATAATAAAATTAAGTTTGTGACAACTATTATATAATTATTTACATTGTATATTAATAACATATTAAAATGTTTTGAAAAAGTATTTTCGACATACAAAATCCAAAAATAAATAATATTTTTCACAAAATAAATAATGAAAGGTATTTACAGTAACATTCGTTACTCAAGAAATATATGAAAAATGATATATTTAAATTATAAAGAAGAAAATAATTAATTTAGTTTGAAGGGTATTGCAAAGATTTGAATATAATGAAGAAGTCAACATAACTAAAATAATGAAAATTTAAAAATCATAATCATTTTGAAGTCTAATTATCTAAAATATTAAAATCGGATTTTCTTAAACTATAATTTTCTTGATTGAAGTTATAATCATATATTTTGACATAAATTAATTTTATATTATTTATATACTATGTAGATCTAACCCAAAAAATAAATCAAAATATGTTGAACAATAACTACTAAAGTGAGAAAAGAAAATTTAAGAGAAACATGTAAATTAAACATTAAAATATAAAATAATAATTGAAAAATGTAACTAGCATTTAGATAATGTAAAATGTAAACAATTGAAAATATAAAGTAACTTATAACGAAAATAATTAATAATTTAATATTGAAGGAACTAAAAATCACAAATTTTATATTTGATGGGGGAAACCCCGATTTTAATGTGAAATATCAAAAATACCCTTAATGAAGGTTATTTTCGTCATTTATGAGCACAGGATCCGCGCCTCAGGGAAACGGGTTGGATTGCCTGGTTCTAGACCCATTTTGAGAAGAGAAGACCCCGAAAATTTAAGGACCGTCCCATCGAGGACCTATGCTTCTTAGATGAGGATACGTGGCCCAAACAACAGTAACTACTTGGGCCCTATAAATACTTTGACGAATTGTTATTTGAGGTAATTGGCATTTAGTTATGTTTCGACCTTTTTAGCTTTTGATCGCACATTTTCTATTCGATTCGACCTTACTAATTTGAACATCGGAGGGTCAAAGTTCGGAACAAACCCTACAAGCCTCACGTGTCAGGATCCAACACTGTATTGATAGAACACGTGGCCGACTACGAATTCGTCATGGGTGGTCGCTAATTTCGATCAAAATCAATATTGGAGTAAAAATCAATGATTTTTCTACTCAAACGGCAAATCTACGATTTTATATTTATTGAATAGAACATAAATTTAGCGTATTATAGATAGATCTATTTATTTTATTTAGAAATTATATTAAAATCATTTAAGTTGTAAAGAAGAAAATAATTGATGTAATTTGAAAGCTATTGTAGAAATTTGAAAATAATGAAGAATTCGACATAAATGGAAGAATTTAAAAAAATTAAATTTATAATTATTATATCTATCCATTCAAGACAATATATAAAATATTTAACGTTGGATTTACTAAAATTATGACTTTCTATATTGACATAAATTAATTTTATATTATTTGTTGCACATACGCTCAGTTCACAAAAACTGTTATATTATTTGTATAGAATGTAAATCTAATTACCAAAAGAAAAAAAATAAAAAAAAAATATTGAAGTGAGACAAAAGTTTTTAAAACATATGTAAAACTAATACATGTAAATCAAACATTAAAATATAAAATAATTATTAAAAAAGTGAAACTAATATTTAATAAGGTAAAATATAAATAATTAAAAATAAAAAAGTAACTTATAGGAAAATATTAAGAATTTAATATTAGAGAAACTAACAAAAGGAATAAATTAATGATGAGAGAGACTAATTAATAAAAAGCTAATGTAATTACCATTTTATACTTTTAAATTAGACCAAAATTAACTTGTCCAGTTAGATAAAAATATTGATTAATTTTCGTTATAAATAACATAACTAGTTATTAACTGCGGATACATTTATTCAATAGAATACAAATATATCATATTAGGATATCTATTTATTTTATTTTTGAAACAATAGATTATATCAAAATCACCTAAATTATAAAAAAGAAAATAATTGATGTAATTAGAAAGGTATTCTGAAGATTTGGAAATAATGAAAATTGAAAATTTTAACATAAATGGAGGAATTAAAAGAAGTAAAATTTAAAAATCATATTTATTATATTTATCCATTTAAGTCTCATTGACTATATCTAAAATATTTACTTAAAAAGTTAATGATAAGCGACACTGATTAATAAAAAGCTAAATATAATACGACATAATATGATATAATTTCTTGTAATTTAAGTTGCAAATAGAAATTTAGACACGAGAATTACCACTTACTTTCTTTCTCGCAGCAATACGTCAACTATGAATCGGACAATTTGAATTTAAGCCCTTAAAGTTCAACCATCCACGTGTATTGAACAAACATGCAGACCGTCGACGATAGGAAAACATTCGATGTTCAATTCTTTCATTGCTAATCTATGTATCTAAATTTTAGCTGGATGGTCCAACGGTTGGTGATTTCACACGTGACGAATTTCGTCCTGAAAGATGAATTTTTATTCCAATTAATTACTTAACTCACTGTTAAAAAAATTACTCATAAATTATTTCACGTGTTCCACGTGCATGGATACGTTGCATGCGGTACGTTCCCAAACTAAGTACTAAACTTTCTACAACCAAAAAGCTTATAAAGTTATAATTACATTGATTTACCCATTATTATATCATATCATTATAATAAATATAAAATCTTCTAAGTCTAAAATTCATTAGATTACAGAAAATATATATATATATAATTATTTAAACAATCCAATTTGAATTTTTAAAATTAATTAATATCTTTTTTACCTTTAGAATCTTTTTCTCGTATTTTCATTTAGTTGCATCACTAGTCTGCCATTACAAGACAAGAGCATCACCAACCGAGCGTGTGGGCACCACTCCCGAGCTAACCGACGTTATGATGGCAGAGTTTGGGAGCGAGTATGTTGATTTTCGTACTTGAGGTGGCTGGTCATGCGTGATTCATTTGGCGTTTCATAACTTTTTCTCTTTTTGAAAGTAGAGTGGCAGTCCCTGTAATTTCTTGTAATTTAAGTGGCATATAAAAACTTAGATATAAGAATTACCACTTACCTTTTTCCTGCAGAAATACCTCAGCATTACCTGGATTATATGAACAAGACAATTTAAATTTGAATCTAGCCATCCACGTGTATAGAGTAAACTTGCAGACAGTGGATGACAGTAAAGCATTCGATGTTTAATTTTTTTTTTTTATTAGGGCTCCAAAACACTAACCCCGTATCTAAATTAGATGATCCAACGGTTGATGATTTCACACGTGGTGTAGCTTTTTTTTGCTTAATTAACACAATTTCACCCTAAAATTCTAATAAAACCCTTGACTGACCATTGCCCCTCTCAGACATACAAACCCTAGCTTTTCTCTTTCTCTCTCTAGGAAAAAAAAAAGGGAAAAGAAAAGGAAATGAGTTTTTGAAAACACACAGAAAAAAAGGAAAAATCAGTGAAAATCAAATTAGGGCTTTTAATCAAAAACTGGAATTTCTGTGTTTTTGTTTCTGCCATTGAATTACTCTCTAAATCAAAACCCTTCTCATGCTCGATCTCCGCTGCTGCATTGAGGTTGTCACCGGAATTTGGATTCCAGGTAGAGTGTTTTGTGGATATGTGTAATCTGAAAACACACATGCATGTGGAGTTTATGCGTATATATGTGTGTTTTTTCAGTGTTATGTGTTGAATTTTGCTGTGTGATCGTCTTTGTTTTGAGAAATGTGTTGTTTTTTTAGTTTGGTTGCTGTTCAATTTGATGCGTTTGTTGATGATTAATTGGTGTCCTTTTGCTGTGGACTTGTGTTGGCAGATCTGTATGGAACATGAAAATAAGGGAAATTGTGTTGGGGTGATTGGATGGAGGGTTTGTTGATGGAGAGTAGCAGTAAGAAGTCTGGTGGTGTTGAAATTCCCAAAAGAAACCGATCATTGGATCTCAAGAGCCTTTACAAATCTAGGGCTCCTGAAGTGGAAGGGAGTAAGAAGCAAGTTCCCGATGAAAATGACCAGGAAAGTGTTAAGAAGAAGGGGAGAAAGAGGAGTAGGAAGGAGGTTTCTTTGAGTTGTTTGGAGTCTGATGCTAAGAAAAGTAAGAAGGATGATGCTGATGGTGTGAAGTCAGAGCCAGGTTTTAGCCAGAAATTGATTGGTTGGGGTGAAGGATTGCATGGACTTTCACTTGCTCTTGGTGAAAATGGCAGTGCTTTTAATTTCCCAAGACGTCCACGTGGATCGGTTGGGCGGAAAAGGTTGGAAATTCATCAGGTTTCTGAGCCGTTGGGGCGTCCAGATTCTGTGGATCGCACAGGATCATTTAATGGCGGAGTTATTAAATCTCAGAAGGAGGTCGGTACCAGCGACCAGTTAGTTAGATCAGTTCCCATTTCCGCGGGTAATGACGGCGCTTCAAATTCAAAATCCGCGCGAAAAGTCGGTGGTCCAATTTCAAAGATAAAGCGGAAGCCATATTCCAGATCCACCAGCAAAGGCCTTCTCAAGTCTGTCCATCACGCGGGAGCATTTAACGATGAAGTTATTAAACCTGAGAAGGAGCTTGGTACCAGTGACCAGTCAGCTAGGTCAGGTACCTTTTCCGCGGGTAATAACGATGATTCAAAAACAAAATCCGCGGGAAAGGACGGTGGTTCAAATTCAAAAATAAAGCCGAAGGCAGATTCAAAATCCACTAGCAAAGGCCTTCCAAAATCTGTTGATGGCATGGGGGCACTTCGCAATGAAGTTATTGAACCTGGGAAGGAGCTTGGTACCAGTGAGCAATTAGTTAGGTCAGTTACCATTTCCGCTGGTGATGACGGTGCTTCAAACTCAAAGGCTGCGCGAAAAGTTGGTGGTTCAAATTCAAAACTGAAGCAGAAAGCAGATTCAAAATCCACTAGCAAAGGCCTTTCGAAATCTGTTGATCGCGCGGGAGCATTTGGTGTCGAAGTTGCTGAACCTGAGAAGGAGCTTGGTGCGGGTGACCAATTAATTAGGTCAGTTACCATTTCTGCTGGTAATGACGGTGCTTCATATTCAAAAGCTGTGCGAAAAGTTGGTGGTTCAAATTCAAAAATGAAGCAGAAAGTAGATGCAAAATCCACTAGCAAAGGCCTTGCAAAATCTGTTGATCGCGGGGGAGCATTTGGTGATGAAGTTGTTGAACCTGAGAAGGAGCTTGGTGCCAGTGACCAATTAGTTAGGTCAGGTACCATTTCTGCCAGTAATGATGGTGCTTCAAATTCAAAAGCTGCGCGAAAAGTTGGTGGTTCAAATTCAAAAATGAAGCAGAAAGCAGATTCAAAATCCACTAGCAAAGGCCTTTTGAAATCTGTTGATCGCGCCGGAGCTTTTGGTGACGAAGTTGCTGAACCTGAGAAGGAGCTTGGTGCCAGTGACCAATTAGTTAGGTCAGGTACCATTTCCGCTGGTAATGATGGTGCTTCAAATTCTAAAGCTGTGCGAAGAGTTGGTGGTGCAAGTTCAAAAATGAAGCAGAAAGCATTTTCCAAATCCTCTAGCAAAGGTTTTCCGAGATCTGTTGATCACGCGGGAGCATTTGGCGATGAAGTTGTTGAATCTGATAAGGAGCTTGGTACCAGTGACCAATTAGTTAGGCCAGTTACCTTTTCGGCGGTTAATGATGGTGTTTCAAATTCAAAATCAGTGCGGAAAGTTGGTGGTTCAATTTCAAAAATAAAGCAGAAGAAAGGCCTTCCCAGGTCTGTTGATCACTTGGGAGCACTTACAGACGAAGTTATTAAAACTGAGAAGGAGTTTGGTGCCAGTGACCAATTAGTTAGGTCAGATGCCATTTCCTCTGGTGGTAATGATGGTGCTGCAAATTCAAAAGCCGCACGAAAAGCCGGTGGGTCAAAGTCAAAAATACAGCTGAAGGCAAATTTAAAATCCACCAGCAAAGGCGTTCCCAAATCTGTTGATCGCGCGGGAGCAATTAGTGATGAAGTTATTGAACCTGAGAAGGAGCTTGGTACCAGTGACCAATTAGGTGGGTCAGTTACCATTTCTGCAGGTAAGGACAGTGCTTCAAATACAAAACCCACACGGAAAGTCGGTGGTTCAAAGTCAAAAATAAAGCAGAAGGCAGATTCAAAATCTACCAACAAAGGCATTTCCAAATCTGTTGATCTCACAGGAGCATTAAATGACAAAGTTATTGAACCTGAGAAGGAGCGTGGTACCAGTGACCAATTAGTTAGGTCAGTTACTATATCGGCAGGTAATAATGGTGCCTTAAATTCAAAAGTCGGTGCAAAAGCCGACGGCTCAAAAGGAAAAATAAAGCAGAAGGCAGATGCAAAATCCACCAGCAAAGGCAGTGGCTCGAATGTAAATTTAAAGCGGAAGGCAGGGGCTGATGAACTTAAGGGAAGTAAGAGCGGTGGGTTGTCTTCTGTCCCGCATGCTGAGGAAGACAGTAAAGCTGTAAATAATGGTGATATGTCTTCTAAGAAGAGACGGACCAACAGTCGGAAGAAAAAAGACTTGGAAGTTGGTAGGGATGGAGGTGAAGCCTCAAAGAAGTCAGAGCCTTCAGTGGGTGGTTCGATTGTGGATAGAGCCATTGTTGATTTTGATGAAGATGATGATGATGAGGAAAACCTTGAGCAGAATGCAGCCAGGATGCTGTCATCTCGATTTGATCCAAACTGCACAGGTTTCTCATCAAAGAGAAAATCTTCCACATCTCAGACGACTAATGGATTGTCTTTTCCAGTTTCATCTTCTCGGGACTCGTTTAATCAACATGCTGACTCATCTGGTGGTTTGGACTCTGCATCTGCTGATGATAAAAGCAGAGCTCTTAGACCAAGAAGAGAAGATAAAGGCAAGGGTGTGCCAAGGAAACGACGCCATTTTTATGAAATTCTTCCCAGCCACTTGGATCCACACTTTGTTCTGAACCGGAGAATTAAAGTCTTTTGGCCGTTGGATGAGAGTTGGTATTATGGCCTTGTGAATGATTATCACCCAGAATGTAAGCTTCATCATGTGAAGTATGATGACCGAGATGAGGAATGGATCGATCTTCACGAAGAGAAATTCAAACTCTTGCTTCTCCCTACTGAGGTGCCTGGCCGAGCAAAATCTAGAAAGGTTTCCAAAGGGGACAATGACGTACATAAAGGAGAAAAAGCACGGCCAGAAGATGATGATTGCTGCATAGCGAACTGTCTTGAATCAGAGCCTATCGCATTATGGTTGGCTCGTTCATCTCAGCGTGGCAAGTCTTTACAAAACTCTTTGAGAACTCAGAGGAAATCACATATGGAATTGCCCGTGGTCTCTTCATTGTCATATGAGAAAACAGACAACCTAAACAGCGACTTAGCTGACTCAAGAAGAAATAGAAGTAATCCAGATTGTGAACCGATATTAGCCAATAAATTCATTGTTCATAGGGTGGTTCATAAATCAATGCTGGGAACCATAAATGGTGAACATGTCGTCTACTTCAGGAAGAAGAATGGCAGCAAGAAAGGTGAAGGAAGTGGTTCTATGTCGAGAACCATTAAAGCATATGGAAGGGCTCCAGGGACTGTTACTCCTCTAGTCCCTGTTACAGTTAGTTTTCCGGCTAGAAAAGACGACACATTCTTTTGTGGATTAGGTGATTCTAACAAGCAATTGTGGTCAATTAACCATCAAGGACAGTTGAGGTTAAATTTGGAGCTGGTGGAGTCTGAAGAATTCAGATTCCAGATTTGTGTACCTGAATTGCCTTTTAGAGGGTTTTCACTTCCAACAGGGGATTTTCTGTTGCTTCATAACATGTTCATGGTTCAACATGGGGTGATGCTGGCTACCTCACCCGCTGTTATCATGGAGATGCTTTTCATTGATAGCCATCTTGGACTGCGACTTCTGATGTTTGAAGGATGCATGAAGCAAGCTTTGGCCTGTGTCTTTCTAATTCTGAATGTATTCGGTCGACCCGATGAACACGTGAATTTGGACATGCAATCACCTGTGACCTCGATAAGGTTCAGACTTTCCAGCTTTCATGATCTAAGAAAGCATCATGTATTTGAATTTCATTGTTTCTCCAGATTGCGAAGGTCAAGGTGGGTTTGCCTGGACTCCAAACTTCTGGAGCATTGTCTTCTTATTAAACAATTATCAGCCTCAGAATGCACATATGATAACATCAAGGATCTTGAATATGGGAGTTTAAAGCAATGCAAAGCTCATGCTGGTTTAGAGCTCTCCTCATATGCGGTATATCTTTTCTATTAATGCGTTGATAATTATTTGCTTTATTTGTGCCTTTCTTGCTGTTCTGTTTCAATGTTCCGGTTTTTAGATGAAGCACTTCTACTTGTTTTGCTACTACCCTCTTTTTTATGATGGTTGCTCTTGTTTCCTCTTTGGAATGTCCAGTATAATATTTTATTTCCTAAAATTGTGATTCACTTTCTAAAGGTATCTTTGGGCAATGATGTGGCTCCCACTAACAGTTTAACTGTAAAACTTCCAATTCACTTTTTTTTCTCTTTCTAAAGCTATGTGCCAATTAAAACATGGGCATCATTTACATGAATGGAGGAGTATCATTTTGGCATTTTTTATAAGGCCAGTGAATTGAATCATCCAGCATAATCTATAAATTTATTTTCTTCTTTCTGTTTTATTTTGTTTTAGATGGTGGTTAGATAAAGGAGCCTTCATGCTAGACAAAAGTAATGTCATGGCGAGATGTTTAAGTTGGCAATTTTTAATAACTAATTTCTCTTTTCTAATGGCTGTTAGTCCCTGATTCTCTGTACTTGTGTCATCACCAGGGTTGTAATGAGAAACTTCTGCCGCGGATTTTGCCAGTCAGCGTTTCCAAGGAAGCTTGTAATACAAGGATCAGTCTGTCTGCTTTAACTTTGGGCGGAAAGCCTGGAAAAACTCCTCAATTTGCTCTTTGCTTTTCTGCTGCACCAACTCTCTTTCTCACTCTGCATCTCCAGTTACTTATGCAAAACAGCTTCTCTGGTGGTACTCTTCATCCTCAAGACGCACAGTGCTCACCAGAAAGCTTAGTAAATGGCAGCCTACCTAATTCAGAATGCCCTCAATTTGAGCCCAGCTCACTTGCTGTAGAAGATATTACTGAAAATATAATTGGAATACCGGAAACAGAAGCTCCTGCTTTCATGGGTTTAACAAGTTCTGATGGAAAAATGGCAACAGATGTTGACTCGGAAGGCAATGTTGTTGAGAAAGCCGACTCTTCTCAGAACCTTTATCTGGGAAATCAAGATGGAAGTGGTTCCAGGTCTTCATGGCAAGGTAGTAGAAGCAGCTCAATTGCTTCTCCTCTCAGAGGCCTCTCTTCTAGGTGGCCTTGTGGGAGTCCTAAATTCATGGGAAGTGGATTCAGTAATGGCCCGAAGAAGCCACGTACTCAGGTTCAGTACACATTGCCTGGTACAGGTTATGACTTCAGCGCGAAACAAAAATTACAAAACCAGCGAGCTCTACCTTGTAAACGGATCAGGAGAGCTAGCCTGAAGAGAATATCTGATGGTTCTAGGAGTAACCAGAAAAATTTCGAGTTGGTAGCTTGTGGTGCAAATGTTTTGGTCACACATGGGGACAAAGGGTGGAGAGAACATGGAGCACTTATTTTCTTAGAAGTTGCTGATCATAATGAGTGGATACTTGCTATCAAGCTCTCTGGTGTTACAAAATATTCATATAAAGTTAAACATATTTTTCAGCCTGGTTCAACTAACCGCTACTCGCATGCTATGCTGTGGAAAGGGGGAAAAGACTGGGTACTTGAGTTTCCTGACAGGAGCCAGTGGATGCTTTTTAAGGAGATGCACGAGGAGTGTTACAACCGGAATGTTCGTGCTGCTTCTGTGAAGAACATCCCCATCCCTGGAGTCCGGCTGATTGAGGAGAGTGATGATTATGGAACTGAAATCCCTTTTTTCCGCAATTCTACGAAGTATTTCCGACAGGTTCAAACAGATGTCGAAATGGCTATGGATCCCTCACATACTTTATATGACATGGATACTGATGATGAGCAATGGTTGATGGCATACAGAACTGGTACTGGTGAAAATAGATGTGAAGAGATATCTGAGGAGCTTTTGGAAAAGACAATGGACATGTTTGAAAAACTTTCATATGCTCAGCACCGCGATAACTTCACGGATGCTGAAATTCAAGAACTTGTAAACGGAATGGGGTCAGCGGAAGCTGCCAAAGTTATTTTCAAACATTGGCAAGAGAAGAGGGGGAAAAAGGGCATGCCTTTAATAAGACATTTGCAGGTATGAAGAGTTTGTGTACTTTCCGAATTTTATTATATTCTCTGTATATCTTGTTGTCAACATAACTCATGGTTGAGTAGAATGAAAAAATTCAATCCTAGTTTAGTAGATCTGTAAATAAATTTGGCCCCATTTGATGCAAGGGAATGTGATAAATGTCTTACGTCAGTGTTACATGAAGCATATTAGTATTAATCCAAGGATGAAAGTGTGTACAGAATCAGCTCACAAGTTTTAGGGGTGATGCTTCAGGATCGCATGCATGCTTCATGTTGATATCTTAAGTATGCCAAGTTGAACTTGTAACTATTTGCCAATATTTTATATCTTGAGCTGAGTGAGGCAGTTGTTTTGTCAAAAAGAAATTTGTATATAACAAATATTCATCTATACATATATGAATGATGTGCGTGATGTTTGGTAATGTTGCGTGATCATTTGCAACCATGTAGCTCTTGTTTGATATTGTTCACAATTCATTATGCACATTTTAATCACCCCAAATCCTCTTTCTTTCTCACACACTCAATAGCACGTGTAAAGGCTTAACCGTCAATTGCTGGGTATACTTATTCCTTCATTGCATTAGTCTATGAGGGGGTGGTTTTCTGCCCCTTTTTTTTTGCATATGAAGCTTCAACATGACATTGTTTATTCAACATTGTGCTGGATTCCCACTTGGATCTCTATATTTTTGAGCAGGTGAGCGATAGTTATCCACTCTATCTGAGGGCACTTAGCAAAGGAATACATTTCCTTTGATATGTCCATGGCTGCATCAGTGCACGTCTCTGCTTTATCTTAGCATTGTCTTTCATGTGGATATGATTGTTTTTCCTATTCGTTGAGTATGGTCACCCTCTTTCTTGTGTTCAGCCTCCTCTTTGGGAGAGGTATCAACAGCAGTTGAAGGAGTGGGAGCATAGCGTTGCCCGAGGCAATTCAGGCATTTCTGTTCGTACTCAGGAGAAGGCTGCTACTCCTGAAAAACCACCTATGTTTGCTTTCTGCCTAAAGCCAAGGGGACTGGATATTCCCAACAAGGGCTCAAAACAACGGTCTCACAGGAAATTTCTCGTTTCTGGACATCATGCTACATCTGGCGATCATGACAGTCTTCTCATTCTTGGTAATGTTGGATTCTTTTCTCATAATGGCCTTGTTTACTGCATTGCCCTTTTTTTATTTGGAATATTTTAGTTTTTTGTTTCTCTTCTAGTGTTGTTGCTTAGTAGTACGCAATCATGGCAGGGCGAAGATCAAATGGTCATGCATTTGGAGATGAGAAAGTCTTGTACACAAGCAGCATACATGAATCTTCTGATGGTTCACCATCGCTCCAGGCTTCAACGAGAGTGTTGTCTCCACGAGATGCACCTTTCTCATTGAGCGCTGTTGTGCGCGAATCAAAGCGCAGGGTTTACAAGAAGAAGACAAGGAAGCTTGGTTCTTACCCCTCTTCTTTCAACCAGCAGACAGCGTCATACAACCAAAGGACAATAGGGAAAACAAATGGAGTTCAGCAGTTGAACATGGGTTCGCCTGACTTATCCAGCCAGAGGCAATATTATTTCGAGGGAACGCCCGGGCAAGGGCTGGAGGATTTGGATGCCTCAGATCTTCATGAGTTTCGGCTGCGTGATGCATCAGGTGTAGCCCAACATGCACTTAACATAGCTAAGCTCAAGAGAGAGAAGGCTCAGAGATTGCTCTACAAGGCCGATTTGGCTATCCACAAAGCTGTGACTGCTCTAATGACTGCGGAAGCGATCAAATCTGCTTATGAGAACACAGGTGAATCTGATGCTACCGAAGCTGCTCATGAGAACTCAAATGGATCGGAGGCAACCAAAGCTGCTTGTGAGGATTCAAATGGAGGTAATTTGATGATCAGCTGATTGCGATTATTTTGATGAAAAATTGCTCTGTCCCAGCAGCTGGAGGCTGCATGCTTTGGGGACGTCAAGCTTTCTGAACTTCCTAATGATGCAGCAAATAGCACTGGGTTTCTTGATGATGGTGACCTCTATTGTTGTCCGTATATAGATAGCATCTTTTGTATCATAATGGCTGGGCAGATATTGGAGAAGCAACTATTACTTCTGCCCTAGTACTGATAAAAAAGTTCCCCTGCACCACCATATTGTCATAATTAAGGCAGTTTAGGTACATGAAATTCTAGATTATCTGTGCACTTGTTTCTCCCCTAAGGAGCAGCTTCTCTTTTCCAGTGAAATGCGACTTCTATGGTGCGTTTGCCAGTAAGGGGCTTGTGGCATTTTGGTTGTGAATCATTGTATAGCCATTTTCTTGCCTTCTTTTTTCTTTGCTCTAGTTAACGTATAGTGCTTGATACTGAAGGAACAATTAGTAAATATAGTACATCTCTTGAATTACATTAAGAATCTGATGTTAAACTTTGCAGCAGCCTCGTTGTATTAAGCAAAGAACTACATTGATGAGTATTAGATGAATTTTGCGGTGTAAGTAATTGCTTCATTGATACTCATGCTTACTGTTATTTTAATCCTTTTCTTGAACATTCCGATTTGTTGAAGTTTCAATTGTTTAGAGAAATGCACTTGTTGGTGTATGCACCAACTTTCTTGATGCTTCTGTCAAGTGCATTTCAGAAACTCCAAAAAATCAGAAATATTTGAAGGGATAAAATGTTTGTCATCTCTGATTTATGTGCTACTTACGATGATTTTTCACTCTCCTGCCTTGGTTTTTCCTGGTGATACATTACCTGTTGTTGTACTGTTGCGCTGGTTTTTCCTTGGGAGAATGCGCTGGTGATACACAGGAATTGAGTTACTGTGTACTGGACATGATGAGTAAATGGTATTCTGTTTTGGCTTTTTTGCTTGGAATGTCATCCAACTTATTTGTTTTCTTTTCTATGGACATCTCATATCTGGTCTATATGTCAAGCTTGAAAGTATGTGTTGTATGGTGATTTTTACATTCAAATTTGCTTCTGTTTCTGTAATTTTGGTTGAAATGAAGTCTGATGCACTGCTTTTTACTTTTACCAATTGTATGTTGTATTGGCCTTAGAATTATAAAAAATCAATAAAAAAATGACCGGATATGACAAAGTGCAAATTTTGTAAAGTTGAGATGGTAAATTGATAAAAAAATATCGATAATAAAATATAAAAACGAGTATAATTCGAATAGCAAAATATAATTTATCTTTTGTTTTATGAACCACCGTATCCTTGAAGCACAACTTCTTGCTATTATGTATTGAGGTGCATATTTTGGTCCGCAGACTTTATTATTGAGAAAAATGGCCTTTTGGTGTCTCTGCTTTTTTGTCTGTCATTTTTTTTTTAATATTTAATATAAATTCTCTATTTATTTTTTTATCTATTATTTCACTGTTCGTTCGTCGTATGATAGATACTTCTTTTTTAATGCATATTTTTGTTTCTTCTAATATTGTATCATTATCTTTTTTAATTACTACTTTCTTACAAATATGATACTTATTTATTATTTTGTGCGTAATTTCTTAAATAGTATAAATTTTCTAAATATTTTATTTTAAATAACATTAATATTTTTTCTCAAATGTCATAAAGCGTATCATAAATTACTGTTTGTTTATGTTATTCTCATTCTTAGTTTTCGTTATCAAAGATGTATTTTTTAATTTATATAGATTTTCATGTGAAAATAAAAATATATTTAAATTAATAGATAAAATTGTATTTTATACTAAATATAGTATTAAATTAATTTTCAATAAGAATATATGTAAATATATATATATATATATTCACTCTAATTAGTTTAATATTTAAAAAACTGAAAATGAAAACTGAATGTCTTGGAATTTGGGATTCGGACTTTTCACAGTCACATGCAATTAATTAATAATGAGTATATTTTCTTATAAGTTGGGAGACTGTTCCATTTGTTGGACATACACACGAAGCAAATACTCTGTGAAATTTTGGTTTCATCAAATTATAATTAATCATATAATAAGTGCAATATACTTATCATGTGATTGATATGTAATTTAAAAAAAATAATTAAAATCACACCATATTCGTTCTGTAATTTATTTAATTTAATCAAATTTAATCCGAACTAAAAATTTTCAAGATTGCATGTAGACGTCAGCATGGGAAGGAGCGAATATAGATGAAATATCATATTCATGGACGTGGGACACGGGACACGTATCCAACACACGCGTCACTAAACAGACATTATCCCGAATTCGTACGTTGCAAATCTCATGTCTTGAACGGACAACGATGGCTGCGGATTATAACTCAAGTAAAACTACAGTGCCAACAGCGACCACTCCAATCCATATTTTATGTCCATCTTATTTCTAGAAGTATCACTTTATTATAAATATATTCATTAAGTGATTGGGTATCATCGTTGTTTCCGAAAAGTGAAAATTTTAAGGTTTAGAAACCACTCGTATCTCTTTATAATTTTATTTTTGATTTTATATGATTCTTACGACTTTATTTTAAAAAAATATCTTCATAAAGTTTTGGGATTTGTACGTCATTTAAAATTTTCGATTGCAACAATATGAAACGCATGTCTATTATGGTATATGTTTGCAAATAAAGAATTTTGAGCGACTTATAAGCCATAAGGCCTCTCTTTTTAATATGACATCTTTCTATAATAAAATTATACACTTTATACAAAGTCAAAATAAATACTGCATCGGGTAAAATGGCACCGATCGAATCGTAAAGCACAACTCATATTTTAAAAATTTTTAAAAAGTGTGATGAAATTATTTTTCTTCGTGTGCGTAAGTCTGGCCACAAGATACGCTTACGCGTCTAACATTTAATTTAAAGAGGGAAAAGAATAGGTTTTATTACACTTAAATCATTTCTAAAACTACCAATTATTACACTTTTCTTCAAATAAGTTTCAAATTATATTTGTTAGGTTTTGGATAGAAATGCTGACATTAAAAAAAAAGTTATATAAATTTTTAATTTTATTCCTAATTTAATACTTTCATGCAATAATTTTTCATTTATATGGGAAAAAAATATAATAATGTTACGCTCACTCCATTTATATATATTATATTGATCCATTTATAATATAAAAATTTATTTTTAAAATATTAAATAAGAGGCAAAATTGCTAAAGATAGAATTTTTCTTTCAAATTCTAATAAAATTGGATCAGATGTAAAAGAAGAATTTTTGGAGAGGGGTGTAAATGTAATTTTAATATTTTGAGAAAAAATATAATTTTTTATTTTTAAAGGAGGTCTAAGTGTAATTAATAAAAAAAAAAAAGAGTAAATCCGAAGTTTTGAGGGGCGTTTACGTAAATTCCCGTGTTTTAGATTTTTCGAACTCTCTAGAAAAATAATAAAAGAAAAGAAATTAAAAGAAATCACGCAATCTGTTTCCGCTTCAATCGCATTCAAACATTTGTATGTATCCTTCACCTGTTACCGTATATAAATATGATACTTCGCATCTCTCTCCACAACCATATCCAATCATCCAATCGGAAAAGCTTTCATCATCTAAGGTTTTCAGAGAAGAACACTTGAACCGTAGAGTACTGCATTGTTGTGGTTTTCCGTGTGTCTGTATTTTAGGCTCTTTTTGTTGTGTATGCGATTGGAGAGCATTTTTTCACGGCGGAGTTCGGCTTGGAGGAGCTGATCGGAGGAAGCTGCTTGCGGAAGTGATCGGAATCTAAAGTTCGTTATTTTGGAAGTTTCTTTTCTTTTTCTTTTTTTTTTTTCTTTGTTTTGTTTTGGGTTGTTTTGTTTTGTGTTGTTTTGTTTTGGTCTGTGGTAGTTGTTGTTTGCATGTGTGGTTTTCTCTTTTCTGTGATTTTTTGAGTGACTAGAATTTGGGAGCGTTCGGAGGGAATTTTATTTACTAGAAGTTAGAAGGAAAACACAAGCTTTTTGCCATTTGATTATGGGAGTGGTAGAGATTGGAAAAAATGAACTTCTTCTTGCTGTGGAATTGGTTTCATTGACAATTTTGATTATAGCAATACTGCTATATGTGTTTAAGATGCTCGATATTTATGCCCATGCATGTATACATGTATTAGTTGGATGAATGTTTAGTTCTGAATTTGGAATTCTGACTTGTGATCTTCTTTCAAGTGAAATTGGCTTCCAAAATGTTGATTGATTAATTTTTATTAAGTGGCTGATTTGTATTAGAAGTTTTACTTTGCTTGCTCATAGGGTGATTGTACCATTAACCAGCACCCTAACTTAGTAGCTAACGCCACCTATCTGGGACAAAAATTTAAGGATCCAGTTCGCTAAGCATTGATGCTGAAAATACTGATTATGTAGTTGCTGCTGATACATAGTTAATTATTCATTGTTACTTTCAGTATGCAACTCTGTTGCACTGGGCCCTTCCTTTTCTTGTGAATGTTCTGACACTTTTCACAGCCAAAAGTTTCCTGCTCATCACATTTCAATAACACTGGTTGGGACTAACATTCTCAAGTTTGGTCTTCTTTGCGTATTGGAAGCTCTCTTGTCACCACTGCTGGAAGGACAAAGGGTGTTCTGATTATTTGAAAATCTACAAATATTTAAATGCCTCAATCAATGGGTCATTTCAATTTATTTATCTCTCATGTTATAGAGGAAACGCAATATAGTGTGTACATCACCAAAGAATTATTTTTCTAGTCAGATTTGGACAAAATCAAAATGCCTTGTTACATTTCCATAATTCGTCTGGCACAAGGCTCCATTGATGTCGAATCACACACACATACTTCAGTTTTTTAGTTTGATGTGGAAACACCCGTTTAGCTTCTCTCCTCATGGTCCAAGTGTTAGTTGCATGGAGATCTCTCAGAATATCTGCTTATGCACCTATAAGGATTTTTGAACAAGGAACTATACTGTTGGTTACCAAGGATTTTGATAGGAGCTGCATCTTTGTGACCTCAGTGGTGCTGCTTGTATTATCTTTTGAGTGACATTATATTGGTATCAGTTGGAAGATTCTTAAGCATTTAAAAATGCCTGACATGGTATGAATCAAATTCTGAGGTGGTGTGTTCCAGATAAATTCCTTTCCCCTCTCTTTCTAGTTTCGTCTGTGAGCTTTCTACACTGCACATCATCCTTGCCATGCCACCTTGCTCAAGTTGTTTGAGCTCTGGCAGGAATGGGGTTGCTATTCTTGCCATTTAGTTAGATTTTTCTCTGACCAATTCCATGTATCACCGCACCCAGCCATAGGGTACTAAGATTGTCTATTAGTTTTATAGTTGTATATGACACGGGTTGAGGTTCACAAGTATGAAGTGTGCTAACTACTTGAGTAGGTTCATGGTGCTATATTGACTTGGACTGGTTCATCCTTAGCTCTGTGTCCATCAGCTATAATAGTTAGGATTAACATGGAAAGATTTCTACCATCCTATAGGGGTATTTGACTAGGGAGCAGACTGTAGTAAACAAATATTCTAACACGCTCGGTTTTTGATTGGAGAAGATACTGGGTATAATGTTAGTGGCTTTCCTGTTTAATTATCACATGGTGAAGAAGAGATCATGCAGAATCCTGGATTGAGGTAGGTCTGTCCTCTTGAGGACAAGGTCACAACTCATCCCTGCAATCTCAGACTTGCATGTTTTTTGTTTGATTTGTAAAGAGAGCATGATTTTTTTCTATTGCTTTGCGATAGGTTGAGCTGTCCATCATTGGTGTCTCTTTAGATGGATCTCCAGAAATGGGTTACAATCCGCAGCTTGAAGATTTGAAGTTCCAGATTGCTGCATGATATTTGTTAGTCAGGATTCTTCTAGATCAATTTGTTTTGAGGAAATCTCCTTCATGGAGGTTTCGTAATTGGAGAGCTGTTCAAAAGTTGGATTTTATTGTTGCTGATTCTATTGGTCTGGAGCAAATATTGCAACAAAAGCTAATGATCTTGAGGTGTTTGCCCATGCAGAGGGCGACTATGCTAATATGCATAAATACGTTTCAGCTCTTCCTAAATTTGTTTCTCAATGCAGGTGTTTTGTCCATTACCCAGCTGCTATCTATTTGTTATTCTCACTTCTTACAATCACATGGCGCCAGCGGCTGTTGATTATCCTGGTTCTCCATGCTTCGAGCCGAAAATCTCGCCCAGTGTGGCGGAAGAGAATGAAATTGGAAATATGATGCTTGCTGGTGAGTCAGATGTGCAGCCTCCCCAGGAACAGCACATTTCCAGAAAAGAATTGACAAGTGAGGAAATGGTCACTGGAAATGAAAGACTAGACAAAGGATACCTTAAATATGGGTATTTTTCTAGTTTTAAATTTCAACTGTTGTGTGCTACATTTGACGGTTCTCTGCTAATATTTGAGCTCGATTGCAGGTGTTCTCATTATCGTCGGAGGTGCCGCATTAGAGCTCCCTGTTGCAATGAGATATTCGATTGTCGTCACTGTCATAATGAGGCTAAGGTAAGTTTACATTCATTCAGTTCTTGTAAAAGTTCTGGCGAATTGCCTGAACTTACTTCTTTGGGGCTATTCAAGTTGACAGAAAAAGTTATATTATTAAAAAGTAAGATCTATGCATCAATGAAATATCAAATATTTATTGGGTAGAGCCTTCCTTTTATCATTGGTTGGTTCGCCATTGGGAAACGTGGTGCTGGGAAGGCAGTATTTATGTAGTTTTTCTTACATCAAATGTGGACCAATATACAGTTATTATGAAATGTGATGTCTTGTCTTTTTCTTGGTCATCAGAACAGTATTTCAATTGAACAGAAGCTCAGACATGATGTGCCTCGCCACTTGGTGGAAAAGGTAGGTGTTTACCAGGGTCCTTCTCTTTCTGTTTGTTCCTATTTATCCATTGATATATTTTGTATAGAGGCTTAGATTACTTTTTACTGGTTTGCTTATGTCCTTTCTGATTATTTTCTATGTAATTATTGAAACCATTTGTTTGTATTTTGAAGGTCGTATGCTCACTCTGCGGCGAGGAACAGGAGGTAAGTTTCAAATTTTTATTTGATCAAGTTTCTACTTATCGATGAAAATGTAATTGTTGTTGCCATGCCCTAGGGCTTGAAAACTTCCTATCTTTTGTATCTGGGGGTATGCATTGACTGCGATCATTGATACTCTATTGGTACAAATTCACTCTCATGGTGGTAAATTAACTTGGGGAGAGAACTATGTTTATTAGTTTTATGCTTTCTCTTGTCTGTCTATCTGTCTGTCTCTTGACTTAGGTATGGTTCGTTTTGGTGGTTATCCTTAGGTTCAACAAGTCTGCAAAAATTGTGGTGTATGCATGGGAAGATATTTTTGTGCAATTTGCAAGTTGTTTGATGATGATGTAAGTAAGATGTTAAGTTGAGTGAGGTTTGTTAATTTACTTGGAAAAGTTTCATTCCCAAAAAGATTATGCAACTTGAACATGTTTAAATGGTATATATGGCAGGTAGCTTACACAATTGTGTTTCTGATTTTGCAGACGTCTAAGGAACAGTATCATTGTGATGGCTGTGGCATCTGCAGGTACTTATACCTCAAATCCCACATCTTGATCACCATGTTTTCTTGAGATAAAAAGAGAGAACCGTTCAAGTTATATACTTAGTATATTCATTTTTCAAGGTGATGAAAATTGTGTCTAAATGGCAATTCTTGTCAAATGATGGTGCAAGGATCACTGTGATATTGTAGAAATCTGTATAGCATGTGACTAGGTTATAGTGGACTTACTTGTCTACATGAATTGTACAAAATGATGTCATTTTAGAAGTGACTTGTTTTTTGGCTGGAAATGCCATCAACTCATGCTTGCTTGACTCTGTTACAGAATTGGGGGCGCCAAGAATTTCTTCCACTGCAATAAGTGTGGTAACTTTTTCTCCTTTTGTACACTTGTCGGACCATCGTATGCACCTTGGTAACAATATATATACATCTGTCTTGTTTCTGATATTTCTATCTCCGCGACTTTAGGTTGCTGCTACTCTGTGCTTTTAAAAAGCAGTCATCCATGTGTGGAGAGGGCGATGCACCAGAATTGTCCTGTTTGTTTTGAGGTATTAAGTTCATTCTTTTCATTGCGGATGGCATATTTCTTGATCTGATAACTACTTATTTTGGCAAGCCCCAAACTGAAACAAAGCACTCACTGCATGCAGTATCTCTTTGAGTCAAGAAATGATGTCATTGCTTTGCCGTGCGGGCACACCATTCACAAGTCATGCCTGGAAGAGATGAAGGAACACTATCAGTAAGTCGAGATATTTGCTCCCCCTCGTTCTCTCTCCACACACACGCACACTGTACATATGTATACACGTACATACATGGATATAACATGTATATATAAGGCCCTTGAGCAAAATTTCCATGATCTACTGAGCAGGTATGCTTGCCCAATCTGCTCCAAATCAGTGTGCGATATGTCAAAGGTATGGGAGAAGTTTGATGTGGAGATTGCAGCTACGCCCATGCCACCATATTGTGAGAACAAGATGGTATCTCCTTTCCTCCTAGCCAAACACTCCAACAAAACCCCTGCCCCAAAAAAAAGCAAGAAAAAAGCACAGACACACAGATATCCCTGTTTTTCACTTGAACTTTGTACTTGGATGATTGGTTAGCGACCTTTACTTTGGTGTTGGTGCCTTAAATGAATTCTCAATGTGAATATCCTGGGGCCAAAGTTATGCTGAATGTCAGTGGCACTTCTTCTGGTGGCAGGTTTGGATTCTTTGTAATGATTGTGGATGCAATTCCGAAGTAAAATATCATGTCGTGGCCCATAAATGCCCTAATTGCAAGTCCTACAACACCCGTCAAACAAGAGGCCTCCGCAGATAGATATGTATGAGTGATATTTTGGTTTAGGCTAGATGTGCCTCTTGCTGCGCAATGAGAGCAATTGCTGTTGCTGGAAGCACCTTGGAGGTTGTTTGTTGTAGCCGAATTTAGCTGAGAAGCAAGGGAATATGTAACTTATAGTGTACATTCTCCTCTTTGTAGTTTCTTCTTTTTGTGCAATACTAATTCTTGTGTTCTTGTTACATTATATATACAAGGCTCATATCATAAGAAGATTTGACAACTGATGCACAGAAATTATGTAAGTATATATCTGTATTAATCCAAAATCCTGTTGACATCAACGTTTTCCTGACACAAGATAACTAAGAAGTGGCTGATCTCGTGGAGTATGTATGAATAACATGTGCTGCGGTGGCATGAACACAAATATGGAGGGACTGGATTGTTGAGTCTAATGTATGCATATGATATGGATGCGTTCACCCTATTGAAAGAGCAACAGAGTTACAGAACAGGAAATGAATTCCTTATGAAAAACAAGAGGGGGCCAATGCCAAACTAGGCAAGGTTTTCAGTATTGTCTTCAATTATGTTGGACAAATTGGTGAGCAGATCATCTCAAGATGCACTCGCTAATATCCTTTCTCAACCTTTTATTAGCGGTTCGTTATAACTAAGAAGAGGAAAGGGTGTGAACGTGGGTCGTCAGGATGGCCGAGTGGTCTAAGGCGCCAGACTCAAGTTCTGGTCCTCGTGAGAGGGCGTGGGTTCAAATCCCACTTCTGACATATACACACTCTTTGATTTTTCTCTCGCTGCTCTGCTGTGCTTTTGTCACACTTCTACATTTCTTTTCAATATTAATTTCTGTTCATTTACTGGAAATTTATAGCAAGTCCAAGGACAAAACCGGAAGAAAAGTGCACATTCTGATCTCCACATGCCACAACTGCTTCACCATTACGCCTCTCCTCCTCCTCAGCTCTAGCAGACAAGCAGTAATAAACTACAACTCCTCCACACGCACCTCTTCCCTTTCTTTCCTCTCCCAACCCCAATCCCATTCACCACTAATCAAATTCATCACTCAGTTCAATTACTCGCAATCATGGCGGCGGTCGCAGCAACCGGAGGAAGCAGCAGCCACGCCACCAGAGAAGCGCGCCGCCGTCGTATCGTCGAGCGTGGATCTGAGCGCTTGGCTCTCATCACTGGCCGCATCCAATCCCTGCCTCCCGACCCCCCCACCACTCGTCCCACTCAAACCCCTTCCGGTACCCTCCCTTGTTCTTCTTATTTTTCTGGTTTGAGTTCTGCTGTTTTTAAGTAAAACAAGAAGGTTTGAGTTGACTGAGGATTACAAATCGCCGTTTTTCTTTTTTCTAGATGAAGTATCAGTACTTGTTTGATTTCTGTGGGTATGACGCGAGGAAACTATACTTTGTGTCTTGTGGTTATTGCCGTTTCATGAACTTTTCTTTGTATTTTTAGGGTTTCGTTTGTAGTATAAGATGTTGCCAATTCTTTTGCAGCTTATTGGATTATAGGCTGATTATGATAGTGAACTATAACTGTTCTCAAAAGAAATTATTGTATTGTTGATTATTAGATCTGTGGGTTTTCTGATCTTCGATTTCTGTTGTTCCTTTGCAAATGATCATATCCAATAAAATATTTTCCCGAATGCTGGTTTTGGTGTAATTAGTAAGATGCAAAGAGGTTCTATAAATTGCTAATACAAATAATCTGGCATTGATTACACAGATTAATTTCCAAGAAAATGCATGCCTTTGTTTAATATGCCGAGGCTTTACTTTGGTTTCAGCCTATGCTTATCTGGTTTTTCTACTTAGAAGATTAAAATAGCAACTGTTGCTTGATTAATATTGAATTCCTTTGGTGCTGCTTCTTCAGATTCTTCTGCTGCTAGTGCTTACTACAGTGATCTTGCAGATATTGCTCAGCATGAGGATGTAGCCTCTGGTTCACCATTGCCAGATCGTGAATCTGTCAGGGAACTTAGCCAGCATCATACCCAGGATGAGACAGTAGAGCCTTTGCTGCAAAACAATGAGAAAGGCAGAAGCATTACACCTAGAGCAGTGACCCCACTTGGTCCTGAGGAAGAAACTCCTGCACAGGACCACCAACGTGAACAGAGGCATCTCAACTTGCTCACAGCTGGTCAAGTTTATTCAGCAATTGCAGCTTCGGAGAAATTCCGGATATGCTCCTCTATAGTGGCTGCTGTGTTGGTAATCTTGTCATATATAGGATTTCCTGTTCTGGGCTTTGGCATTACTAGAAACATCATAATGTCCAGACCAGTTTATCTGCTTTTGTTGACAAATATATCAATTGTTCTTGCACGGGTAATTTTGGGAGCACAAGGTGCGGAGTTAAGGATGGGACAAAAGAGGAGTGTTCCTAATTTTGGTGGAAATACTTTGGTCGATCAACTAGGGAAAGCTCTTGAGTCGGCGTTGCTGTTGCAGAATATTTTTGGAGCGTTGTTGATGGACTTTGGCATCTACACTGTTGTGGTCATTTGTGGACTCTCTGTGGTACAAAAACTAGGGTGGTAAAATTTTGGTTTTTGTTAATAGGAAAAATTGTAACAGTGGTGCACCAGTAAAAACTGTTCTTTTACTTCAAGTGGATGTATCTTATCAATCCAGAAAGAATCCTATATGATCCACTGTTTGTTCTCCTGATCCATAATTGAATATTGTCCACAGAGGAGGTTTTGTTCACTCTATGTTTTTTCAATTAAAGGTCATCAAAATACCAACAAGTTGCAGGACGGGGGATGCTTTCAGATTTTTGCTATTTTCTATTGTAGTTTTAGAGATTTAAAAACATCGCTAGTTGTAAAACTAAAGATTATTCATCCCTTTGCATGGTTCAGTGGAGGCAAAAGATCATGCATATTTTCCTTTGCAATCTCCCGCAAGAGCTTTCATGGTATTTTAATTCTTTTACCAAATTGCCAGTTTTGTTGTATTGAACCGGTGTTTGAAGAAGATAGCTATATTTGATGATTGAAATTTTAGGCACGGGAATCATAGTAGAGATTATCTAAAATTGATGGACTTGATACTTGGGTGGGTAGTAGATATTATGAACGAGTTGGCTTCCTACTCAAAAGAGTCAAAACTGCAGGATTTTTGCATCAATTCAAGACCAATGATTTCAAAAACATAAGGTGCCTATTTATGTCAAGGACTCAAAGCAGTAAATTGGCGGCCATCCCATCTCTCGAGTCTTGATCTGGACACCTCAAACCAGAGAGAGAGAGAGAGAGAGAGACTTCTTCAACTAAAAATATAGAAATCACCGCAAATTCCTTATCGTCAAGATCCATGAAGCTGTTTACGAAGCAAAATTGCAACTAAAATTAAAGCAATAAAAATTCATTAAATCCCAGAAAATCATTCTATCAACAAGTAAAAAAAAAAAAGATCGAACAAAGAATCTAGTGATTCTAATAAAAGAAAATGGCATCTTTCTTTAATGTCTACCTTAATCTATCTATTTGTTCTAAAATTTCCTTGGAACCAAAGTTGCTCCCGACTCCACAATGTAATCGTAGCGCCCGGGATCCGATTTGATGAAGAAGTCAGCACGACAGGAAGGACATTGGAACTGAAACCTGTAAATCTCTACGCCAAAACACGAGTCCTTTCCAGTTTTCTCTTTCAAACCCCAAAATCTATCACCTTTGTACGTTTGCCGCCCACACTCATTGCAGCAAAGCTCAAACGGAATACGCATATTCACAGGTGCTGCGGCAGCGCTCTTCACCGATTTCTCCATTTCGAATTTTGATACGTAGTCAAAATACTTGCTGAAGATAAAGGATAGATATGTCTTCTGTCTGTAGATGCTTTTTGGTGTGTGTAGATGGTGTTGGTGTATATATATATAGGCACAAGCGGAGAGGAGTGTTTGATGTCGATGAGGACTCAGACTCTGACTCTTGACTCCGACTCTGGAGTTGTCCTATTTGAATTGCAGTCTCCTCCGTCCGAGGAGTATTGGGATTAGGAATACATAATGTTGAAGTCCACTGTAGTAGTAAAATTATAATGAAATATTATTTTATTTGAATAAAAGCTCTGAATTGATACTAGTAAAATACAAGTGTGTGCCGTGGGGCATAATTTTTTATTTTAATGACTCTTTCGTAGAGATATTTTTGTCCTTTTAGAAAAATAAAAAAAAAAAGTATGTGATGCTCATATTCTTACAATAGTGTCCACCAATGTGCTAAAATATAATATGTAGACAATATATAGATAAAATATTTAGAGAAAAATTAATCACATGAATTCAATGATTTAGAGTTGAATTTAAACAAATAAATGAACTATTGCAATAACTTTATTACGAGATTAGGATTTTCAATTAATATATTTATGAACTCAAGATATTATCAAAAATAGAATTTAGACAAAAGAAGATTAAGTTACATAAATGCTATTAAAAATATTATAAATGCCCATGATATCTTTTTTTTTGCTGCACTTATTCACGTGGCTGCTTGACGGTGATTTGACGCACACTTCGATTTGATTAGCCCAATCGAGCTTGGGCTACTGATGTCTTACGGACTGCTCGCAGATGGAGAGGTAAACACTATGTTTCTACGGCCTACCGTGCTCTTTTGGCCTCGTGTGTGTACCATATCTGGCGTGAGCGCAACATTAGGCGATTTGATGGAGTACATAGAGATACACGCACTGTGGGTGTGCTGATGGTTCGAGATGTGCAGCAGAGAATTCTTAGTATAAAATTACCTACTGCTGTTAGTACTTGTGCGTTTTATCGCTTATGGCGAATTCCTTGGCCTTTCGAGGAAACCGCTTAGATTAAGCAAGATGTATTGTACTATACTTCTTTAACTTAATGAAATTTACCTTTACAAAAAAAAAATAAAAAAAATATCGTAATTAAAATAATATTTTTGTGGAATTGAAACTTTTTAGCGTGTTCATAGTTATATAAAATAAAAATACTTAAAAAATTGGTATGAAGAAAGCCCTTATAAATATGAATCGTCATCGATTCTGATTAAATACAGAAAATTTGGCAAAACAACGATAGTTACTAGTTTGAGATAAGCTTTTTAAAAGTACTTACTGAGCAAAGATTTTTATATGTCTATAGAGGAAACAAACACATAATCTGAGTTACAGTACTTTGTGGCTTTCAGAGCTTTGACATCAACCATTGCCCTCCCATTTTCTATGTACACCAGTCAGACAACCTTGTCTGCAAAATCAGCTCCTGAAGTGAAACAAAAGCCTTCTTTTGCATCAAGGGTTGTTGCTCAGTTCAATGAAAGGACTGTACATAAAGGTGCAAACGGGCCGGAGACGCAGAGCTGTGCATGAAAATGCCTCCGGCTCACCATTGGAGCTCGTTCCCCGAATCTGCAAGTAAGGTTCATGGCTTTAGTGGTAGAACGCAAGCTCTCTGATGATGGGAACTCAGCTTCTCTTAGTACCATCCGGCTCTTGGTTGGACCAGTCAACCCCTTCTGATCGCTTACAACAATGTTTGGTATCTGCAATCTTGAGAAGGACGATGAGTGATCAGCTTCTTTTTGGTAAATCTTCTCCAAGCTCTCCAATGGCGCCTCATGCTGTGTTTCCACTGGATGGACAGTAGTTTGCTTCTTAAACGTGCCCATTACTCGATTTGCCTCTTTCGTTAATCCAACAGCACGCCATGCTTCTGCAACCAACAGGAAGGTGCTTCTCTGGGGACGAACGTTGAATCCTTCCATGAGCTGGAACATTTCTTCTGCTTTCCATGGCTTTTTAGTTTCCGCATAACCCCCAATCAGGGTTTCAAAAGCCTTTAGATTTGGAGAGATTCCATATTCGATCATCTTTTCAAAAACCCTCATTGCAGAGTCCATGGAACCAGAGCTTCCATAGCCACTGATAACCGTGGTGAAGATCACTACGTTTGGGCAAATACCTGTTTTTTTCATAGCATCCAAGAGTTCTTCAGCCTTTTCTGGTTCTTGGGCTCGTACATAACCTTTAGCCAGAATGCTGTACGCATGGGCATCTGGTTTAATGCCAGCTTCCACCATGTCATTGAAAATTTCCCGACACTTGATCATATAACCTGCAGCACTCCAAGCATTCATGATGGTGCTAAAAGTAATCACATCTGGTTTGACTCCAAATTCTTCCATCAATGTCAGAACCTATAAAATTGTCAGGTGAATCAGTTCCTTTTACCTACATAACCATTACTTCCAACAAAATTTAAGAAAACAAGTTTGTCGCAAGAACTCCACATGAAAGTGCATCTTCATACTGTTCGTGATAGCCAAGAAGCCAAACTGAAGTTGATCAACTGTTCTGAACATGGACCAGCTTCAAAATTGGCACACAAAAGTATCTGTAAACCTATTGAGCTTATTGAATCGCTTTTATTTGGAATGCAGATATTGATAAATGGAAACTTATGGACAATTATAAATTCCGATAAAGCCCTACAGCAGTGCGCCAACTGAGCAAGCACATCAACAGAGATGGATATGGCATAATAAGGATACTTAAACTTATATCTTCCACTATAATCATCTTTTTCCTTCTAAGAATAAGAGACAGAATGGTTAAAATGATTCAAACGAAAATGAAAACCATTAAATTACCTCATCAACCCCATTTCTATCTGACAGGTCAAGGAATCCTTTGATTAATGAATTGAAAACAACAAGATTAGGACGTAAGCCAAGGTCCTTCATCCTGTAAACAAATCTCAAGGCGTCCCTTATTCTACCTTCTTTGCAGTATCCAGCAATTATGATGCCACCAGTTCTTTCATTTGGCAGCACATTGTTGTTCTGCATCTCTAGAATCACATTTTCAGCCTCTTCTGTTTGCATGTTTTGAGCATATGCTGTCATTAATGTGTTGTAAGTAACAGCATCAGGTTGTATGCTGGAAGCTACCATCTTGGACACTATATTCCAAGCCTCTTTCATATTCTTTTTGCTACACCATGCCCTGACAAGAACGTTATACGTCCTCAGGTTGGGTTTTATATTCTCTTCCCTCATCATTTGCTCCATTATTTTCACAGATTCTTCGGGTTTTCCAGCAATCCCATATCCTTTAATTAACGTATTAAATGTGCTGATTGTGGGTTTCATTCCATGCTCCTTCATCTTTGAGAACATTTTCATGGCTTCCTCCATGTCCCCAGATTCAGAGAATGCATTAACAACAGCATTAAAGAACACTGAATCTGGCTCCATTCCATTGTTTTGTACTTGAGAGATGATCGAATGAATGAATTCAAAGCGTTTCTGAACAGTTAGTGAAGCTAAAAGTGTTGTGTATGTTACTAGAGATGGCTTATGTCCTCCTTGAATCAAATTATTGAAAACTGATTGGGCTTCCTGAGGCTTTCCCTTTTCCAACAAAACATTCATCAGCTTCGTTCTTGAGCGAACAATTTTACAACTCTCCCCATTCATGCAGAAAGTACACAGAGTAGACTCTGGAATTGGATAAACTTGAATCTTCTCACCATGGGATGTTTCCTAAAATATCAAAACATGTAACTTTTCAGTACAGTTAAGAGAACTTATGGAACCTTAATAATTTTTCAATTGGAAAAGAGTTCATTATTTTAATGGGAAGCTCGCTTACCTGTCTTTCATTGAGGACCAAAGTGCTGGCTTGGCTTTTGCTTTTTATCTTAGAATTGGAGCTATCTTTGTCAAATTCCTCTAGGTAGCCCATCGTTTCAATGTTTAGCTCTTAAATTTCTCTCTCTGACGCATTCACGAAATTCAGAGCAGCACACACTCGAGTTCTCGTTCCCTCCAAGAAATTGTATACAATCTGCATGTCAGGGAATCCAGTATAAGTAAATGTGTCCACAGGATCATACGGACTAATGCTGTAAATTGAACAAGAAGATGATGACCCCATCACGCATACAAGAGATTTTCTGATAATGGATGCACATCTTGGAAGACAGAGAGGATACTGGGAAGAGCACAAGAAAACTCCATTGTGTTTGAATAATAAAATAAGATCCGGAAACCACATCCAAGCATGAGCGCATGACTTACGCCATGAAACATCAACAACATCACAATACAAGTAAGACGAGTAGTAAGTGCAATGTTCAAAAGAACAAGAGAAATACGATTACACTATCAGGACATAAAAAGTAAGTCTGATTACAAACATACTAGGACACAAACTAAGATGCACCCTTTAAAGCTCTACCAATAATAATATATATTCAACATGTGTCAGTGAAATTCATTTCATGTATGTTATATGTATGAAGAGAAGTCAATATACTAGTACTGAAGGTCAGAGAGGATCTGAACTCTACCAATAACATAAAAGCTCAATTTGTCTCCCAAACTACTTCTAAATATAGCCAGCGGAAAACTACCAGCAAAATACAGTACTATCGTTCCCACTTTCAACGTTTTTAATAAAAATGTTTAGGATGGGACGAACATACGTCTCTTATCTTCTCAACCTCTTGATCACCACTAACTCTACGCCCAAGGATGACGAAAACATCTCGAGCTGAGTAACTGAATTATAATAAAGTCCAATAAAATCTGAATCAGAATTTGTATAATCTCACTTCTAAGCCACGATTCACGCATGTCAAACACAGGATACGTGGATTCTAAGCTAACAGGGCCTGATAGTCAGTAAACAAATTGATTCTGCTCATAAGGGTTCATCTTTAGCAGCAAGAAACCATAAAACTCAATGCACTTTCGCATGCTCTATCCAAAAAATAATCAGAAATCATATTCCAAATAAGAACCCATTTTCCTACTACTCAAAATCAAGAAAATTCTTCAAAGCACATGCCCTTGACACCAACCGTCCATACACCCATCACCTGAACCCCAACACCTCAAATAGCTATAACCAAGAAATGGGCACCCAAAAAAACATCGCCCCACTAATTTCAGTACAGAAAAACCTGATGGGACTAAGGAATAATCCAAGTTAAAGAACAGCAACCCCGTACCTATTTGCACTTTAAACTGAGCGCTGGAGCCCGGAAGACAAACAGTCTGGCGTTTCTTGGCGCAAAAATGCAGTAGAAAGTGAGAATCAGCAGAAGATAATATATACTGCGTGAAATCTCAGACAAATTCTCAAAGAAAATCTTATCCACATGTTTATCGTTGGGATGTATAGTTCAAAAGAAGATACTAATTATTTATTTTCAATTTATCTATATATATGAATGAGATAAGGAAGCAGTGTGGTGAGGCTGCAGAAAAATGGAAACCCCACAACCAGCAACTATAGATATTTCTATGTTCTTTTCTTTTTCATTTTTTGGCTGATTTTTTTCTTGTTTTGGAATGATTAATCATATTCGGATTTTTTTGTAATTTTTGGACTTATTTATCTACTTTTTGTGGTGTTCAAAAAGACAATTCATATTTTCGAAATAGATAAATATAATTTTTTATAGTAATTAAATTATAAAATAATAATAAATTCATAAGTGTTAATTTCATTTTTTATCCCTATACTTTGGGTCAAATGGATTTTGGCCCCTAAACTTCTCCAGACGTAATTTTAGTCCCGAATCTTTATAATTGTTACAATTTTAATTTTTAACTTTATTAGGCACGATTTTGGTTTATAATATTCACAATGTTACGATTTTGGTTCATTAGAATCTCTCCTTCTTAATATTTTTAAATACAATTTTAAAGATTGGACCAAAATCGTAATAAATTGTCAAGATTACGAATCAAAATTATGCCTAAAAAATTAAGAACTATAATCAATTTTGACCCAAAGTATAAAGAACAAGAGTATAATTTATCCAATTTATAAACAATAATTAAATAAATTAATATAAAATGAGATAAGTACTGAATACGGGCATGTGCTGGACCGTATACTCAAAATCGTGAGTTACACTTTTATGTTTTTGTGTTTTTTACTCAGTTATTTAGAGGCTGCCCTTATTATTGTATTTGTAAAATTTATTATACGTTCTTGAAATTTACTGAAAATCATAACGAAGAAAATACAATTAGATATGTGTCTATATATTTTAAATAAAAACACACACAATTCTCCATTGTTTTCGATAAAATAGTCATAAATGGCGAGCCCATCAAGTTGGCCCACTATAATAGCAATCAGAGCCCAATAACAGATGAGATTCAATACAAATTGGGCTAAGCCCATTAAAGCATTTATTTATTACTCTAATTTGTCGGTGCACTCTTATACTCTAAATTATATTATAGAAGTTTGGACATCAATTGACTTTTCATTCATTTTAAACAAAAAAAAATAAAAATAAAGAAAAATTGGTTTTTCATTATTGTATTTTATCTGAGTATATTATGATTTAATTTAATATGGAGTTAAATATACTTTCTTTTATTCAAATCAAGAAAATTAATATTCAACATCTATTAATTAATTAATTAAAAATTGAAATGTTAAATTTGAGTTATTTTTTTTTTGTGATTATTCGAACTACAATAATTTAAATATTGCGTAATATTTTTTCCGTCAATATTTATTCATATACAATTAAATGTTGTTATCATAACTTGGCTAACACACTGAAAATTGAATCAAATATTATAAAATTTATAACATAAAATAATAAATTTAATGTTATGAAAAAGTATATTAGAAAAAAAGAGAATGAAAATAGTAGGTAGAAGGATTATTCCTTAAAAATACAAGGGAATATAGGTAAGAGTAGAGATGGGATAAAAGATAAAAAGGGAGAGGAAGAGAGAGAAAAGGTGTGCTGTGCAGTGCATTGCTGCATATTCAACCATTTGACAAACCCAACAAGAAACAACAACCCTTGTTCCTCCTCTCCCAACTGAGGCTCCAGTTCGCTACTTTCTCAAATTGCTACTGCCAACTAACATATCATCATTCTCCAAATTGAAAAACGTACTGGATTCTTCAGGTTAATCCTAATTTTAGCATGTTGAGGCTGTGGAAATGGTACCAGAATTGTTTAGCAACCCACCCAGTTAAAACCCAGGTGATTAGCTCCGGTATCATATGGGGAGTTGGCGATATTGCCGCTCAGGCCGTCACTAACTCCACCGCCAAACACTACCACCTTCAAACCCATGTCAGTAATCCCCTTTTTTCTTTTTTTTGGTTATTTGTTTTGTTCTTCGTTGGGGGGGCGGGTAAATGGGCAGTTCGGTTTTTGTTGATTATTTGGGGTTTTGATTAAATGGGCATAAATATAGTTATCTGGTTTGGTGTTTTTTTGAATCTTTTTAATCTAGCATGTTTAAGTATTTGCTTCAAGAAATGTATGATTGTCTGTCTGTGTGTGGAAATCAATTGGTTTTGAAATTGGGTTGTCCGAATAGGTGGGATATGGATTTAGTTTGATGATAAAAGCCTTGATTTTATCCTCATGAATTGCGTGGTGCTATGTTATTTCATCGTATAGTCCAACTGGTTGAATACTCATTATGCTACATTTATGTGGAGTTGTTTGAATTTGACCAATGCAATGGCTTAAATAAGTTTCAGCTACTGATTTGTCACTTAACAGCAGTATCTCTCATCTCTTTCACAGGATGAAGTTAAAGAACTAAAAATCAATTGGAGACGAGTTGCAACCACAACAATATTTGGGCTCGGTTTTGTTGGTCCGGTTGGCCACTTCTGGTCAGTGGTCCTTTCTTAACATAATATTTCCAGGTTTCTGCTTGATTTCCTGATGAAAATGAAGTATACTTTTCTGGTCCAGTATGTTAAAAGGTTATATTTTTGGTTCTACAGCTGGCTCTGGCAATCGACAAAAGAACATGGGTTATTATCTTGCACGGTTGCTATTGTATGAGTGCTATTTACACTCTGTGGACATTATCCCAATAACACTTCCATACACATATTTGCATTATGCTCAGCTTAATCATGTTGTCTTGGCGCTCTATTGACATTAGTTGTATGGTCAATAAAAAAATGAGGGGAAACAAATTGAATGTTGAGTTTCGTTTGTTGGGAATGCAATTTTTTGCTAATGAAAGGTAAACTATTTCTGAAAGGGAAAACTAGAAAATGTGAGTGGTGGCTGTAACGCAAAAAGAAGGGAAACCATCAGCATAAGTTTGATGTTTGGATAATCCTCTACAAAGTGGATTAGATACTGGTAGACTTTTATTTCCTTGCTCTGGTTCACGCAAATATCTCTATGCTCATCCATGTCAAAATTGCACTGATTCAGTTAAACCAAAATTTAGTAGTTCAAAGTTTTTTGATTACTTCAAGGGCCCGGTGAAGTTTAGCAAAATTGTCACCTATAGCATATCAGACTGAAAAGATTTTCACACTTTTACATGAGTGATTGTTAGCAAAGAAAAAGATCAAGTAAAACACTCAAACTAAGTATTTTCAAAGAGAAGATGTCTCTGATGTCATTTTTGACTCAATGTTGATGAAGGTGGCCTTATAATACAAATTATCCCAGAGCCAATAGTTCTATTTGTTGAAAGTAGAAGCATTTTGTGACCTTGATGGAAAAACCCCAATGTTATTATGATTGTGTTTCATCTTCCCAATACTTGATGAGATAGGTATTACCTGCTTACAGATAGGTATTAAACTTTCTGCCTTGTAGGTATGAAGGGTTGGACCGTATCATTAGGGTGCGGCTAAAGCTACAGCCAAACTCCTTTCGTTTTGTTGCTTCAAAAGTAGCAGCTGATGGAATAATCTTCGGGCCCTTGGATTTACTCGTGTTCTTCACTTACATGGGGTTTTCTTCCGGGAAAACTTCTGCTCAGGTTAAGGAAGATGTCAAGAGAGATTTCCTCCCAGCCTTAATTTTAGAAGGAGGTGTATGGCCAATTGTTCAGGTGGCCAACTTTCGGTTTGTTCCAGTTCGGTATCAACTTCTGTATGTCAACTTCTTCTGTTTGTTGGATAGCTGCTTTCTTTCATGGATTGAGCAGCAAGAAGACGCTCCTTGGAAGCAATGGTTCAAGTCTTTTCTGCCTTTGAAGGAACAAGAAGGACAAGGCGGGTGATTTCTTCTTCTTGTTTCTATTAAGCTTCTACTGCCGTTGTTGTCAATCCACAATCAAGACTTAGCCAGATACACAATTACCTTTGGAATGTCGGCTTGCATATTTGAGGTACTTTTAGAGTTTCCTCACTTCAACATGAAAAAGATGACGTTGAGTTCTCATCCATTCTTGTTTTGGGTGATAATATCCTAAAGATACCACCAAGATGTGGGAATCAAGATGAATTCATGGAATTGCTTTCGATGTTGAGTACTCTTGTGGAATTCAATTTGAGTTGACATGGTTTATTAGGCTTTTGCTTGACTACTAATTTTGAGGACACTGTCAATTTCGAATTTATTTCATTCTCCACCTATTTAGAGCCAATACATCAGGTAGCATCAATAGTATTGTTGATATTTGTTACTCAGGGAATGGAAATTCAGAAGAACTGTTCCTCCATTTTTGCTTTACTTCAAACTTGGATTCTATGCCTAGTCAACTTTAGGGATGACTTCGATTCTTTTGCTGAAATAAGATTAAGAAAAAAGAAGTTGGTCATATTCTTTTAAATTATGCTCACAACTCTAAACTCCTTGTGGTTGATCACAGGGAGGATATGCAGTTGATAAGAAAATATTTGAACTCATGATAGAAAAATTGGCTGGCTAGTGCCCAATTTTGTCATCAAATCTGAAGAAAAGTTCCTTCAACGGGAATGAAACCAATAAGATCATAAGAATGATATTATTTCCACAAGTGGGCTTTCTTCAATTTCAATTCCTAAGCTACCAAGAAAGCAAAATTGTCTACTGGAGCAACTCAGAAAAACTGAGCAAACAACATAAAGAGCCGTTTCACTCCTAGTATACATTAGTTTTAGATTTTACAAGACTCTCCTTTGCTCATCATATTCCCTGTGTTCGCGATGGAAACAGAATTACATATAACATTTGTATGCCTACGGCAAAACGAATTTGGACAGAGCTGATTGGAACAACTCTGAGAACGCCTCTGATGTACCCTGGTCATCAGCTTTGATCTTTAGTTGCACTTTACATGACGATGAGTTAATAATACACTCCACGAGATACACGGATGATTCCTCTGCTTTTTGTGCAAAGAAAAAGAACTTAAAATTCGGAGCTTGACCACCTGATGCTATGCAGTGGATGGAATGACCCTGCATATGCTGAGGGAGGGCCTGAGGATTTGTCATTGCTGCAACTCCACGTGGATCTATGGAGATATCCTGAAAGAACGGCAAGAAAAGGGCATCCTCTGTAAAGTTATCTCAAGTACAAGTAAAGGAACTATCCGAGCAGTTCATGAATCTGATTCAGCAAAAAAGATGTTAGAGACAAGAAACTTATTCTTAGTCGATGCCGGGCCATCACTACCCATGGTTGCCCCTTGGTTTAGTCTTATAGTAATCTAAAGGATATAGCGCTAATGAGAAAGCATCTTAGAACTGTCGAATGGTTTTGCTGGAGTGGGGTAACCTTTAGCCAAATGGAATCACACTGTGTGACCGGATGCATGCAATTGAGTTTAAAAAACACAAGCAGCACATATGCGCATTAAAATTTAAAATCTAAATGGTCTATCATATGCATGAGACTAATTTGGGGCGGTCCGGGGTCATGTGAAAATTGAGGTGGTAGTTTGAAACACTCTTGCTCTAGATTTAGTGGGAGCTAGTCAAATCTGTGATGATCCTTATCTGGTATCAATACATCGAGAAAGCAATGCCATTCCAAATACAACTCGTTATCGGAAACTACATCTATTTTCAAAGAAAGGGGTAAGAATACTTTGTAAAGTATCAGGATGAAATATGTCATATTTGTATATGGAAAACAATAGATCATTTCAAATATTCATCTGCAATTTGCAGTAACTTCTTTATTCAAGTAAGCCAAACTAGGATTTAACATGAAATTGCACAAACAATCTTGTTTCTCTAAACAGATTAGGTAGCACCAAGTTGAACTTAATCTAATCCTTCACAAGTTCCTTTTGGTCAATGATACTATTTCAAGCATAATATTATTAATCGAAATATATCCAGATATTAGTGCACAAGCAAATCTCTATAGACCCTCATGAAAGAACATAAATAATTATGAAGCTAAGAAATTCCATGAACCTGGGATAGAGATACTGGTAATTGGCGCCATTTTTGCTGAAAAGCATTAGGATCTATAGTAGCTTTAGCATTAAGCAGCAGAGCAGAGGGCTGAGGAGCAGGACTGGGTGCAGCTGGCATTCCCAGACCAAGTAATTCATCAATAGCGAAGCTAGCAGTTGTGTGTACTGTAGATGGTTGGTCCAGTGATACAAGGTCTAACTGACCCTGAGAAGCACCTGTCGTGGTTGAAGCATTATAAGAAGGGGCACTATAAGCAGAACCATTGTTACCATAACCCTGACTCTCTTCCTTCTCAGAAGTACTCAATAGCAAGTCCTTGTCATTTGCATCGACCACCTGAGCTGCAACTACATTATCTGCAGGTTCGGTGCCAATAGACAGATTACTGAGTTCCTCGGAGAAAGCAAACGGTCCTCTATACTCCTTATCAGTGAACATGTAGGAAGGCTGCAGAAATGTCTTCATTAGTTAACCACCTCCCAAATGCATAACGTGTATCTGTTTCTTTTAGTGTAAGATACGCTTATGCTAAATTCTTATGTGAAGCATATCTTTAAAGAAACAGATACACGTATGTCATCGTTTGCGAGTACTTAATCTTGCAACATATTATTATATTTGGCTATCAAACATGCATGTGAAGTCTATTCGATTTGTGAACAACATGTCAGTTTAGCACTTTCAAGTTAATGTAATCATCAGACAATAAGTATGTTGTGTGCTGGCAATGATGACAGAACAGAGTTAAGTACCTTTTGGTACACAACAGAGAGACTGTTGAATTCGTCAAAGATGCGATCTTTGATCTCACTACTTTGGGTGTCTGCAAAGACTGAAACAGCTTGTTTTGGAGGGTTGACAATGCGTTCAGCAACAGTAACATCATACTGTAAAAGCCTGTAGTAGAATAACGCTCTATCATGAACATCCTGCAGGGAAGCTGGAATTTAGCAATCATTCTAGCGCTAACTAGACAAAGTGTGTGTAAACTTCAGATTAGATTCATTTAATTTTCCATGAAAGTCATACTAAGTACTAACAGACCAGACCTGATGAAAATCAGCAATACCAGCAGCTAGAGCAGCTCCTAGGGCTTTTTGAGTCTCTGGTGGTCTTCTCAAGAAACACTTCATCACTGCTGTAAGAAGGTGTAAACGAACCTGTGCAGCATACAAAAGTAATTACCTGAGCACCAGCTGACAAGTAAATGAGTAAATTGAATAGGGCCTTTACTTATATCTTTTAAGTTTAAAACGTGTATCTATTCTTCTTCATAAGATTGAAAGAGCTTTCAGCACATAGAGGGATATAAGATGAAACTACTTGCAATAAGTTGAAAGTAATTGGAGCACTGGAGGTGGCCTAACTAATTCTGTATAGGTGATGAGTAGAAATAGAATTATCAAGGCATTAAGGTTCATAAAGATAGTTTCGCCCTTATTGAAATGGCATAGAGATCTATCTCGCTTTTGCAGACAAGACTTGCTGAAGGTGCTTCCAGAAAATGTTTTAAAGATTTATTCATTTGTTGATTCTTCTGAAAACCTTGTGGTACTAGCAACTCCCCCATAATTTCATATATCACCGGTTATATGCCGTGGAAACATGAGACTTTCCAGTAATGAAAAAATGAGGATGCTTCTTCAAAATGTGTAAATAATGTTGCATTTTTCGAGTTCAGGTTTACTAACACAGGATGGGTAATAATAGGGGACCATTATGCGTTGAACTTAAAGGTCCACTAGAGAAGCTTTATGTTAGTAGCCCACTACACGAACCATTATATATGAGACGCAGGATAAACCAATGCTGCTTTTCTATTGCATTGTCTTTGCAAATGATTATTATCCCTGCAATTAAATGTGATTTCTTTCAAATTATTAAAACAAGATATGCGGCTAGAAGTAATAGTACCACCCAAGACGACATTCAGAATATATTGCACAAGCAGTATGGAAATGGAAAACCACCCCAAGAACGAGCATATAAGACCGACAAGAAAAGTTCAAAGCTGAATAAGGAGGCCATCTAGTGGATAATGCTGAGAAACTAATTTTTTAGGTATAAAGAGAGTAAAAACAAGGTAACACATAGAATCACCTCGGCAGAATGCTCCTCATCCCAGTTCTCTATAAGACTCTCCAAAATGTAAGGACTATCCTGCATGTCTTGAGCATATTCCCCTAGCATCCAAATAAGAGCTGCCTTGGCTTTGGGTTCCTGAACATTTTTGCTACTGATATTCCCAACAACAGCTATGCAGTCATGGCTCCACTGAGGATATTTTCTGAGAAGATCTTTTACGAGAACCTACATATGGAAACTAGACTCGCTCATGCCTTCCCAAGATTATATTACTACTTATGGAACTAGGGATGGTGATACGTTACAGACAAATCAACAGTCTAGAATTAGGGAAAAAATCTCTTACAAGAGTTTCGGCAGTCACATGTTCCTTTTCCATTTCCAAAAATTGAAGCAGCCGATCGACAATGGCATTTACATCATACTGTTGCAGTGCAATCTTCCCAACAGCTCGAATTGATTCTCTTGCCATTGGAATATCAACGTTTGCAACATATTCACAAAGTTCAGTCACTGGAATAGAGCCAAAAGGTTGGTGTTAGAACTCGACTGGAGGATAATTAGAAAGCTCGCAATATCATTTTGTTTTCATAAAGATTAAGCATTCATAGAGTGATCATTACCAATCTCATATGTATTGCTCTGATTTGCCACAGCAGTCAACATCTCAAGCTTCAATTTTTTGACATAAAATGGTTCATTATACTGGCAGTAGAAGTGCTTGTAGTCTGAAGAGAAAATAAATGGTGCACGCATCACTAGTAGATGGAGGTGGCTTAGCACTGCATATGATTGCTCAGGACTTCCTGAGCTTACCAAGGTAAGCAGAGGAGCTTTAATTCGCTCATACACCTGGAGAAAGATTTGATGAAAATTCTTTACTGTAGTCCATATATGAAGAACTATTAGCAAACAGAATTCGCCTTATTGAAGTTAATATATACAGAAATTTGAAGCACGGTTTAATAATTCAAACATTATAACAGTAAACAGTGCAGCGGTTGGAGATTTTTATCTTTGAGACGGAGTACATAACAATATGACTGATCTTATGAGAGTTAACAGTAAGCCACATAGTGCACCATCTAACATGGAAGCCTGGTTTAGAAGATTTATGCACCTTTATTTTTATACATTTTATATGCAAGCAGAAGAGAATATATACATTATACTTGAAATGAAATGAATAGAGGATTGAGAGTGTTGAATGAAAACACAATATAGGAGTCACAACACCTAAAAAGATAAACGTGATATATATTCAAGATTGTGCTGCCTTGGAACATAATGTGCACCCAAAGTACAGGGAAGTAAACTGCAAGCAGACTAAGAGGGATGTAAAATCTTCCAAGAAAGTATTGAAGGTTTCATAACATGTTAAAATGTCAACATTAAAATGTCGATTTGCTCGAGCTGATCACTAAGAATAGTGTCATTCAGGAGTTAGAAGATGCAGCTAGATGTATAAGTTTGCATACATATAACAGTGTAAAAACAGGTCAAAAGACATGGCAGTTGTTTATTGAAACTTCACGCACTATGAAAAGGGCACAAGAAGTCTGTACAATTTCAAATGCCAAAACCATGGAATAGGGGTAAATCTTACTTGGTCACTAAATTGGCAGCTAAAAGCTTGCCTGAACTCAGTCAGAAAATAACTGGTGGTAATGTCATCATTAACTATGAAGCAAGAGGTGATAAGACAAAAGTATGAATTACCTGTTGATGAACATCAGTCATGGACAGGGTCATATGTAGAAACACCTTAATGGAAGCCAAGACAACTGCACCATTTGCATGCTGAAGTCTATCTTCGAGAAGATTCATGATGTCAAAAATCTCATCACTATCTGAGGGAACATATTTAGAAACCAACTCTAAAACAATACATTGTGCCCATTCATTGAATTCTTTAATCCTGCACCCAACAAATGTAAAGTTAGGGACTTCTCTTCAGAAAGATAAAATTAAGAAATGGAAAAAAGAAAGATCTTTGCATCCATGTATGTGTAGTTGACTTCACATGTGAATGTATGAGTGCAAGAGAGGGACAGAGGTACCAAAAGAGTGATTTACAACTATGATCTTCCATTTTCTATTAAGGTAACGTATGTATTTGGTGACAGATAGAGAAAGCATCAACAGAGTGCATGTTTAAAAACCAACAGCTTAGGATTTAACTGTACTGCTCTAATATTGGCATGTGGAAATACGAAGAAAGTGCTATTTTTGTAATAGAATGTGGTGAAATAAGAATCAGAGAGGAAATACTTGAGATGCTAGCTAGGCAGTTATCCTCAAGAAAAATCTGAGTCTCGAAGCCAAACAATTAAATTTTCTCATTTTGCTAAAAATATCATAAAGCATCTAAATTTGACCAAGATATCTGGGGGAACAATTTTTTGTCTGAAGGTAAGAAAACGCAATTAACAAAGACTATCTCCATGTACCATGAAACTAGATAATTAGTTACGTCACAAAGTGTATCCTGGCGATAAATTATTTGACAACAGGACGGAATGGCGCAAAGGCCTCAATTGTAAGAGAAGAAAAAATGTTTCCAATTATCAATGCCTATGGTTGATACCTATTTAGAAAGTAATATATAACTGGCTTGCTAAGCAAGG
>NC_026145.1:1471687-1501941 GCF_000512975.1 Sesamum indicum
CTGCTTCCTCCGATTTACTTGCTTCCAGAGTCCAGATCTCTTGTAGAGAAGTCAAACAGTTTGCGACCACCTGATTAAAGAAAAGGTAAAAAACTTAGATGGAAAAATAGGGTAAATAGTTTCCCGTAAGAATAGTTCTGATCAACCAATCAATTAATGTTGCCCCCGGTATTCATATTCTGAATTTACATCAGGAGAAAGTTCCTGAACTTCAATCTTAATACTCTCTGAATTTTTTGTCTCAAACAATTTACTTATTTACCAAGTAGCAACCATAATAGTTGCATAACTTAACTGATGATCTTTTATAGAAGGAGCCGCTGGTTTGAAGGTGGCCTAACCTGGGCATCTTTGTCTTTGAGCATTAAATGCTTGAGCAAAGCTGGAAAATCAGCATCAACGCATGTTGAAGCTGAAATATGATACAGCTTGAGCACTCCAACAGCTGCAACCATCCTCACATAACTATTCCCATCCTTCAACCCATTCCCTAATGGCCCCACCAAGTACTCCACCAAATTCGCCACACCAAGCGAGCACAAACTCCTCAAAGCCAAACCACGAATCATTGGATCCTCATCCTTGCAGTCTCTTTGAAGAAAGTTAATTGTCAAAAGTGCAAGATCTGGATTGTGCTTTGCATAATTCCCAACGTACAAGTAACACATCTTTTTAAGCACGATGTCTGAGGTAGCCGAGCACATCACCATTTCACTAAAAACTGATGATACATCAATGCCAATGGTCATGTAAGAGATAACCTTCTTGAAAAGTTCCCTCTTTGTGTCATCAGTACCGGGAGCTCGACTGCCTGCTAGCTGGCGAAGCTGCATCTTAAGATCTGAAACCTCTCCTTTTCTGATGGAACCAAAATGAAGGTTAGGATTTCAAGTATTACTACCATCTGCATTTTTCTGAAGGCTGAGTTGCAAGAAACCCAAAGAAGACTTACTAGTTTTTCCATTTTAGCACACCCAAATCACTATCTTATACCATTGTTTTCTCAAGCAACACAGAGGAACACAAATACACAATCGTCAACAACAGAAAAAGGGAAAACAAAAAGACATGAATTCAACTGTTAAGACAATCCATTTTGCCAACATTGCGAAAATATAACATACAACAATAAGAACTAGTGAGCAAAACAGTTTCTTTCTTTCTTTCCCAATTTCAACAGACGGTGGGCTCATGTTTTCTGGGTGGAGATTGAGCATAAAATCTCCGGTAAATCCACTCCCTTACACAGAAGGTTTCAAGAATCAGTACAGTGAATTAGACCCCCATCCCAGGATTATAATCTACTTTTACCCTTCAAAAATAAGAAACCATCTCAATTCCACAATGTCTTTGAGGTTTTGATTTTCGTTATCAGTGGTTTGGCAGTTTAATGCACCGTCAAATACTCCAACTTCAACTTCTCCGCCAAAAATTACAAACAAACCACGCAGGTATATATATACACACACGCACCACACATACAGGCACAGAGAGAAGTATAGAAATTGGAAGAATACCCAGATGGCTGAGAAGGGGAAGGGGATCGCTGAGATTGAGCTGGCGGTGCCATAGCCGATTCCTGATTTCTCCAAATCCAATCAATTCACACTGTTGGGCGAGATAGTGAAAATTGAGTATCTATACAAGCGAAGAAAGTTGGATCGTGACGGCTGAATTGGATCTCCGGAGACTGTAGAGTTTGATCCCAAATATGCAAACGGAGAAGATATTGGCAGCAACCTTATACCCCCACCCACTCACACATTCATAAATAATAGAAATAAAAATAAAAAGTATTGGAATTTTCATTTTTACGCTCGGGGGCTCATAAAAATTGTTAATTACGTTAGCCTCCCCAATAATTCTTATTTTTCTTCAGTTCCTGCCCCTACTAAGCTCTCAAAAGGACACAACGGAGGGAGGGATAATACGGGAAAAGCACAAAAGTTTGATACTTGTACAAATATGATGATCTTATCTTATGCTTTAGATGTGTTTTGAGTTGGGTTTTCGTAGAATGGAATCACATTTCAGTAAAGTTAAATGCAGTAATTTTGTTATGGTTTAATTATAAAAATACCCATTGTTGTTCAAAAAAGAAGAAATTATCCCTTTTTTTAAGTTTTGATAAAGTTGAATGCAATTAATTAAGTAAAAAATATCTTGAATTTATAAACTTATAAATTTTCTTAAAAGAAATAAAGAGTTTCCTACTTCAATTTTAGAATGTTAACAAGTTTATTCAATTTTTATTATATTAACTACAAAATCATCATTCCTAACATTATACAAGTTTACATATCTATGCAAATACTCAAGAGTATTTATTTTGAAATAAAATCTAAGTTCATAAAACGTATTATAAAATATATTTATGAGCATATAAGATGTTTTCTCTTAATCCATTCCAAAATTAAATCTCAACTAGTACTGAACATTGGCAAGCAAGAGATGAGGAAATAGAGATTTAACATATACTCTACCCAACTATTTGCCAAGTATATTTATAACATCAAGAATAAAAAGATTATCATCACCTTTTGGATTATAGATAGAAAAACATTCATTACAGATTACAAGGGCCTGAATCAAAAACTCTAATTTTCGATAAAAACTTATAAGTTCATCTCTGTTCCTTTGAAACCTTATGAAGAAGCAGCAGCAGCACCCTTCTTCTTTCTTGGATTCGCTATAGTACCTACAATTCAGAGAGAAGATTGCAAGATAGTTTATGTGAGATAAATACAAAACCAAGAATATGTTGGTAACAGAGATGACAGACTGAATATTGCTTGCTTGCCTTCTCTAAAGCAGCTCTTGAACCTAACAGCAACATGACGAAGGTATCTCATGCGCCCCGTTCCTGTGGTTTTTCTTCGAATTGCTTTCACACTCCAGTTATCTGTGACCCAACCACAAAACACGCACACATATCATCAAACTTGTAATTCACACACAGGAAAAAAGAAGTGATGGCAGTTTTTGTGTGTAAATCATATGATTCCAAGAAATTACAATATTCAAACTGAAGTAGAATCACAGGTGTACTGAGAGCAACTTGAGAAATAGATACCGGAGGGGTCTTAATAGAGCAAGGCACTCACTCTTGCATCAATGTAACAAGTCAGTCAAATATGCAATCAAACTTCACAATTGAATTTCCACATATTAGCATGTTTCTTATGATTCAGCCTACATCTATAATCTGTTGTATTGGCTGATCAATATTTTGATCTATGTCATCATTTTGGAGTTAAATTTCCAATACATATCCATTTCAATTGCTCCAATCTGAAAATTTTAGTGGTAATAGATCTACCTTGGCATTATAACATATAAGGCTTCTAAACATATCATACCTACTGCAACATTTTGAGATCCAAAAAAACAAACTTTAATTACTAGGTCAAGACTATAAAAAAGAAGCAAAAGAATTGTAAAGCTCGAAAGAAAATCATTTCCTATTCCGATTCAGCAAGGAATCACCACAAATTGAACTGAAAATAACTGTTGCTGCATTCTTACTGACAAGAGACAGAGAGAAGAATATGGGAGTAACAAATTTGACAAACAACTCAGTCCCTTAGATGTTCATTAAAACTTGCGATCATATTCGCAAATCATTACAGGTCTGTAAGGCTCATCACCATTGTCCCATACACTCCCAGAAGAAATACCACAACACACATGTTAGTGCTGCCATCATATTTGTACAAGTAATAACATGAACTCATAAAAAATCAGTACAGAACTTCATAAGGATAATTGCTATTTTGGTCCTCAAACAAATTATTGTTTTTTTGGCTTGTCTAGTCCTTCCGTTAATGAAACCATTGAAGTTAACGGAAGTTTCATTTGAAGGGGAAAAATGAACTTAAACAACAATTTGTTATGAATAAGATTGTGAAAAAGTCCTTCGAATTTAATTATATAAGAAACTTATCATAACATTTATAAAAATATATTATTTAAAATAAAATAAGATATTAAGATGATTATGAAATCATATTATAACAATATGATGATATCATCTATTTTGAGTTTTTGCATTTATTAATTGTATTAGAAAATATAGCAACTGATCAATAACCAATAATTAGTTGACTAATTGATTTTATTTGCATATGTAAACATATATATTATACAAGACTAATAAAAATATCGTAATTGTTATTAGTCTTGAATATTAATTCATGTACTATTAAAACTTTTCTATAAATGTATAAAGAATTCTAGTATAGTATTATTATTATTATTGTAGCCGTCGAGCGCGGTTTTTGCAGTCTACATAAGTATAACACGAAGCCCAATTGTTAAATTCTGGTCTCTTTTTACTAGCTCAAGACCAAGCCAACGCCAATTGAGTGCGGTTTCAGTGGTTTTCCAATTACGCGAAAATGCAATTACAGTAACAACTCCCGGCATAATTCTAAACTAGTGAATATGGCACAGAATCCTATGTATGTGCATAATTTTTAAAAATGAATTAAAAGAAAATATTTATATAAATTGTATATTAGGTTTTGTAGTTTAAAAAAGTACCTAATAATATATATTAAGATAATAAATTAATATAAATATTTTGATTTTGTAAAAAAAATTGACAAACAAAGATAATAAATAATATAGGAAAACTAAAATAAATGAATGAAAGAAAATAACCACAAAACGTAGTTATGCAAAACCACGATGATTGGAGAAGTTAAGAAATAATTACTTAATTAATTTGAAATTTTAAAAATAAATGACATACCAAAATTAAGTGAGTGCTCGCATTTAATACATAGTATAGATTATAATACTACACTCCAATCACTATAGTTTAACGCACAAGTAGGCAAACCCGTAAACATACATATGAATAAGAATACATACATTTTCTGGTGCGTGCGGCGGGGTAAGCACAGGCGGCGCAACGGCTCTTCTGAATGTGGAAGCTGCGGCGGCCGCACCTCACACACAGTGTGTGTGTTTTGTTCCTTCTCTTTCCAAAACTCCCCGTTCCCTTCCCCTATTAATGCTCATCATTACCACCCAAAACAACGTCAAATTCCGCATACAGAGAAATTCACAAAACCTGCAATCGTTTTCGATTGATAAATAAAGAATGCAGAGAGTGAAAGCGTGTCAGTGTTACCATCAGACAAGTGGAGATGGAGAAACCCTAGCGATCAATCGGAAACTTGGTGCTGAAAAATGGGAATAGTGTTTGTACGAGGGAGAAATTACGGCTTTTTGTCCAATTTTTAGTGGGTTGGGCTTTGCTCATTGGACCGTTGATTCAGATTGGGCTTGTTAAATGGGCTCTGCATATTGGGGCCTGAGTTGTTGGACTTCTCTAAAACAGCGTAGCTCAAAACTCGTAACCTTAAGGGGTGTTTGGCTAAGTTTATTTAAAATATCTTATAAGTTCGTACATCTTATAAGATGCTTTTAGAATTTATAAGATGTCGAATATTATTTTAAGAATAAGTTAATGAAATTTCTGGATAAAATAAGATTATGAAACTTATAAGATACTAAAATGACACATTTATAACTTATTTGAAAGGATTTGCTAAGATATTAAAATAAGTTGGCAACTCCTTACTTCTTTTTAAAATTTTATTTTGAGAGCTTATAAGATATTTTTCTAAAAAATTAACCAAGCACTTTGTAGCATCTTATAATTTCTCAAGCATCCTATAAAATATTTTAAAAAATTTATAAACACCCTCTTAATCTGATATATCCCAATTGCATTGTGATATATGGGCCTTATAGCCAGAAGCCCAAGTTAATGGATCTGGGCTAGCCGCCATTTGGCCCAATGGTTCTTCGTACTCTCGAACTTTATCTTTTGTCTTGTTATTTTCACACTCGATGCATATCTATACTATTTATTGAGTTTTAAGTATATAAGGTTGTTTGGTTCAAATAAGAGGAAAAGAAAGTGAAAAGGGGAGGAGGAGGAAAAGAATAATTATTTTTCTTCAAATTGTTTGGTATGTTTGGGAGGAGAGTAAATCCCAAATACTTTTTCCACTTGTTTGGTACGAGAAAAAATCATATTAAGAAGAAAAAACTATTTTTTTGTAATTTTATTGGATAATCATTCTCTTCATTTTGTATTAAAAAATAAATAAATAAATATTATACTAATACAGTTTTAGTATATTAAAGATTTAAAAATCTTATTAATAAAGATATTTATAAAACAAGAACAAGAATATTTTTTATTAATAAAAAAATTTATCGTTGACTTCGATGCAGTAGGCTTTCAGCATTTTGTTATCTTTTCTTTCTGGTGATTATGTACAGTATTATTAGTGCGGAGAAAATAAGAATTAAAGGAAAATTAAAATACATATGAAAAATAGAGTAAATAAAAATAAAATTTATAGGTTTTTGTCGTTTTTGCCTTATACTTTTACTTAACCGCCCAATTTTGGAGGAAAATAAAATTGGACTCCCAAAGAATTTTATATACATCGAGTTTTACTTTCTTTTCATCTATACCACATAACCAAACACCCACTACAAAAAAAAGTGGAATTTGTAATGGCTACTTTACAATACGCATGACTTTTGTTTCAAATTTGTAAAGAATAATTTGTGATGATGTCATATCGAACATAATAAAATTTTTACTAAATTGTAACTGCACCAACCGTTGAAGGGGACATTACAAAGTAAGTATATCACAAAAGTCATTACAATTGGTCACGATTTTTGTAATTATTTTTTAAATTAGAAACGACCAATATTTCTTATAATGTCCGCCATTACAAACAATGCATAAAAGGCCGCTACAAATTATTAAAAGAGAAAGACTGTTACAAAATTCAATAATTATTTTTTGCCGTTATTAGTTTCATATAATTTTTGGGACGGCTAGTAGAAAAAATGTACTGCCGTTACAAAGGCCGACTAAAAACCATGACAAATTCTATATTGAAAGGGTGTTACAAATACCGTGGGAATATGGACGACTACTTTGTCCCCTTGTATTACAAAAGTCATTCTAAATGATGAAATTGTATCGGCTACTCTTTTTTTAACAGCTATATTTTCGCTCCAAAAGTTGTTACAAAAGCTGACACAAAAATGCTTATATATATATTTGTGTTGCAAGTTATTTTCATTTCATTTGTTCTAAAATTAATTATTAACCACACTCTCTCAATATCTATTTGATTTTCGTGCATATACACTTGATTATGTAGAATTGCTTAATTTTTGGATAGACAACTGCCGATCTCTTGAGCTGGTTGCCCAAGTAACAATGACTAATTTAACCATTTTTGTTAATTAAACTATATTTTAATTATTTTAGTTTTATGATTTTTTGATTTTATATGTTATGTATTATTAACTAGTGTAATGAATATTTATAAACTTATAGGTCACATTATATAATTATATATACATTTGTGAATATATAGTGATATATCATCATATTATTACAACTGATGAGATGAATGTATGATAAGAGCCTCCCGAGGAGGGCAAGTCTTATATTGGAGTTTGAGGATGAGGCTAAGACTTTCATAAAATGGGTCGAATGTCAGCATGGACATATGAATGGTCAAAATGAGATGCCCTCGCCGGAAGTGCAAAAATAAAAATTTCAGAGCACCCGACGATGTTAGTTATCACTTATGTATGAAATAGTTTATGCCACAATATTATAATTGAATTTCGTATGACGATGAGAGGGTGTAAGAGTGATGCAATGGCTGTCCCTCCAGTGCAAGAGGAGCAAACCCCAGTTGCTCAAGAGGGGGGGTACTTATTCACACTGAAGTGATGAATAACAGATGGATTAGCCGTAGAGGATGGTTTTTTATGCAGTCATGTCGGGTTATTTTTCTTCTTATCACGATAGTGTGTCTGATGATGGTACGACTTCCTGCTTATTGATACTGGTCCTAGTTCATATTATTACAGCGGTAGCCCCTATAATTATGTGTCAGGGTTGGCAAACTGTTTTTATAATGCTGCAAACTAGTTATTGTAGAGCAGTTGTCTCCAATCCCAATTGGCGTCGATTGTTGGTTCGGTGGTTATCAAAACGGGCGGCTATATTTTTAGTGATCATCCCAGTAGGCTAATAATATATTCCCTCCCGGTCACATCCTATCGGGATATTACTATAGTACGAAAAGTTGATAAAGGATTTGAGTTTACTTGTTGAAAAAATTGATGCGTGTAAAAATGGTTGTATGTTGTACTGGAAAGACAATATCGATTTGGAATACTGCAAGTTTGTAGAGAAACTAGGTACAAGTGAATGTGGGAGAGAGACCCCCGCCGTAAGAAGTCCCAGTATGTTGTTCTTAGGTACTTGCTGCGTACTCCCCATCTACAGAGGCCGTATGTTTCGAGAGCAACTAAAGCACATGACATGGCATACTACACTTCAGATGGAGGAGGGCTCCATGTATCATCCTTTCGATATAGAGACTTCAAAGCATTTTGACCGGACGTATCCTCATTTTGTTAAAGAGTCTCGTAATGTTCGACTTGGCCTTTGCATAGACTAGTTTGCATTGCGCGTGCAGTACGGTCGTACTTATTCATATTGGTCCGTTATACTTACATCGTACAATCTCCTCCCGGGTATGTGCATAAGTTCTGAGTACATATTTCTTACGATGGTGATCCCTAACTCTTGTAATCCAAAGCTTCTGATTGATGTGTACTTGGAGCCATTAATCGAAGACCTGTTGCAATTGTGGCATGTGGGAGTTCGAATATACGACAATGACACGAATTAGGCATTCATTATGTAGGCCGCGTTGGTGTGGACTGTGAACGACCTACCCCCCTATGGGATGTGTCTGGATAGAGTACCGCCGGTATTATGGGTTGTCCACTTTGTATGGCTAACACACGGGCATTCCATCTGCAGCACGGTAAAAAGGCATGCTACTTTGGCTGTTACAGCAGTTTATCCCTGATGACCATCCATACGATTGAACAAGAAAGCCTTCACATTGAATGTATGGAATATAAAGTTGCACATCCAAGGCTGACAAGAAAGCAGATCCGCGATTGGGTTGCAGACGTCAGTCCTATAGTTGAACAACCATTGACACTCTCATTCGGTTATGGTAGCAACTACAAGTGGACGAAGAAAAATATTTTCTGGGATCTTCCATACTGGGCAATGCATCTGATCCGACACAATTTGGACGTTATGTACATTGAGAAAAATGTATTTGACAATATATTCAATACTGTGATGGACATAGAGGAAAAGACGAAGGATAATTGGAATGTAGGAAAGGACTTGAAGATCATCTATAATCGGTTGGAGCTTGAGTTGGATGAACAGAGACCGAACGATACGCTTAAAGCGGTCTAACATTGTCCGTTGTATCGACATGATGGAGTTGAGGATGTACGACATGAAGAGCCATGACTGTCACATATTGTGACGCCTCAAAAATTATAATATATAATTGGGGGATTAATTGATAATTATTTTGTGAAATTTAGTTAATTAGTAAATAAATTATGGGCCATAATTGGAATATAATAAAACTTGAACGGATTAAATTGAAGTTCGTTATAATATTTGGGGCAAATTATATTAATTAAGAAATTTAGGAAGGACGTAATGGGTATTTCAAGAAATATTTAAATTAAATTAAAAAAAGAAAAAGAATAAGACGAAAGAAAGAGAATAGAAAAGAAAGAGAAAGGGAAATGAATTAGTGGGGTGGGCCATCACCACCGCCCAACCTCCATATATATATATATGTGTGTGTGTGTGTGTTTGTTCAATCACATAAGACAATTACTCAATCTTAAAAATTGCAATTTTCATTTTCTGTTTCGGTAGTTCGCAGCGAAGGTAAGGTTTTTAATTTTAATTTGTATTAATTTATATAATTATATTATTTAATTAGTCTATTTATTAAATGTTGTTTATACTAAGCGATGTACTATTTAATTGGAATATTTTACGAGTTTGACTATTTAAAATAGTTCGAATTAAATATTAAATTGTATATAAAAATGATATCGTTGGTTAATTAGATTATTAAATTTACTAGATTTGAATTTTAATATAGCTAATTTATATAATTCCATCGGAACTATTAACCAAATTCACAATTATGTGTATTATTGTTCAATTAAAGTGTATAATAGCGAGAAATTGATAGGAAATTCATAGGAATATTCCGAAAATTATATTTAATAAAGTATGTTAATAAAGAGGAAAAACGAAGATTTGTACTTCGATAGAAGTGGAATATTAAAAAATTAGTAGAAATTGTACGAATAATATTTAATATTATATTTAAAAAAAATTACGATATTCTCGATATATTAATTGTATGTGGTATAACTCATTATAGGATACGAGGGTAAAGTGAAAAGACCAAACCACTACCTATTGGATAGATAAAAGCGTTGTAAGGTCGAGGTAAGTAAATAATTAGTATTATCTATATATGCTTTCTGTATTTGTGGTTTTACTGTTATATGAATTTGTGGTTCGTGCTGACATTGATTTATCTGAAGTATATGAGTGATGGATGATTTGATTTGATTGACGGTATTGTGTACGTGGAATGAGAAAGTACGTTGAAATATCATGTTTGTTGTATGTTGTGTCGTGGGTGTCTGAAAATGAGAATGTATTGATATATGATTTTACATGCTTACAAGAATGGTGATATGTGGAAATGAGGGAGTGGTGGAAATTAAATATAATTGTGGTGTGAATACCGTGGAAATGAGGGAGTGGTGGAAATTAAATATAATTGTGGTGTGAATACCCCTTGATGTGTTGAAAAGCCTATACGGCGATATGAAAAGTGCTATGTGCGAAAAGAAAGTGCTATGTGCGAAAAGAAAATGCTATGTGCGAAATGAAACAGTTATGTGCGAAAAGAAAATGCTAGAAATGAGATCAAGGGGATTCACTTAAATTTAATAATGGTGAGATTGAGTTGGCGGAAAAAACACAATATCACCTCCTGGTAAGCAAACTAGGAAAAATGGAGTTTGATTGATTGTCTTGTTATGAGATAGCTATGTGGTGTAATAAAGATGATTATGTGGAAGCAAATTGACTATATATTTCATGCATGTCGTCTACTTATCCTAATTGGGTTGTGTTTGATATACATATATAGATATGGCTGGTTATTTACCTACTGAGTGGCAGGCTCATTCCCCTGCTGACATTTTCTTTCAGGAATAGACTTTGAAGTGTCTGACTGTTGAAGAATAGGTCCACGCGCTATACTCAGGCAGGTCGGGCCGGTATGCAGTTTTCTCCTCTTTGTCACTTAGAGTACAAATCAAATTTTGTCTGTACAGAGAGAATATAAGTATACGGATTACCTGTGACGAATCACTTTGTGATGTGTGATATGTATATATATATAATGTTGTGGGTTGATAATACCTATTATGACATGTTGGGATTACGTATGCAAATTGAATAGTTGATTATGTGTAAATTTATATATATGAACACAGGGATTACTATAAGTATGAGGTTTAGCGTAGATATAGCCCTTGTAGCGAAGGGGGTGCTACACATATTAATGCAGAAATTGATCCCTATTGTCTTTCGTGAAATGTTTCCCAAGCATTTATGGAGCGCATTAGTGGAGGTGAGTCTTTTACTCTTAAGTATATGCTCGACCATGTTTGATATCATCAAGCTACATGAGTTGGAACATAGTATTACCATCATCATGTGCAACCTTGAGAAGATATTTCCTCCAACTTTCTTCGACTCAATGGAGCACCTCATTGTTTACCTGCTATAGGAGACTTACGTAGGGAGACCGGTGCAATACAGGTGGATATACCCTTTTGAAAAGTTTCTATGTGACTTGAAGGAAAAAGTGAAGAATAAAACACATGTCGAGGCATCCATTGTCGAAGAATTCGGATTATTCTCTTTACACTATTTTGAGCCGGACGTTCTATCCAAATGAAGCATACATCGTAGAAACGATGATCTCACGAGCAATGAGATAGAATTCAACGGTTTATTTTCAACTACCCTGGCCGAGCTAGTAAGGTCTCAAAGAAGAGATGGCTCAGTGAATCAAAACGCCACATAATCGAGACGTATATATTGAACAACTTGGATGACCCCACAGATAGCGGTAGAAGCAAGTGTCTCAACAGGGCTTAAAGACCCCTCTATCATGGAAATTTTCAAGAACATCAATAATCTTATATTATGTTGGTAAGATCAAATTACTTGGGAATACATACTTCTCTAGTAAGTTCATCGTTTGCGAAACATCGAAGGTAAAGATGAATATAATGGATTTGTAGTTTAAGAGTGACCTGTATCCCGACTCAATTGCTCCCCAAAGGCGATTACAGGAACAACAGAAGCAAAGAAAATATATGCTGTTGGAGCCAAAATCCTAAAATAGTGAATGAAGACAAAGACAAACATTATTGAGCTGCTTAAGTTCACCTCATAAACGCTATTTACAACATAGATATATATATATATATGTATATGTATATGCTTTCTTGGAAAAAGAACAAAAAGGCAGCATCTTGCACCCGAGCCACATGTGTCAAACCAGTCTCTTTTGTAGCATGCAGCCTTCCTTTAAAATCTTTAGTAACTCCCGCTAATGGAGCATTCGATTTATAAATTGTGTTGGCTGACAATCAAGATAAATAAACAGGTGAATGGATTCATATTAATGCATTTATGTCAAAGAGTCTGCAAACTCAGAATTGGTTGCATGTATATTGTATTACTCTTTTAAGATTGCTAGAACTAATGACGACAAAGAACACCATAAGCGCAAGGGAACCATGATATTGCCCTGCTTATACCACAAAAAGCAGTCATCAAAGCAGGAAAGACAAGACAACATCTACTAATCAGATAGCATTAATCAAACATGGTACACAACGCGCAATTAGTATAGATAAGGTGAGGCGAAATTTTGTTGCCCGTATCTAATCTGCATACTCCAAATCTTATTTGCCATTTAGATTCCAAGAATCCCAAAAAATTCAGAAAAGAGCTATATTTCAGATTCCATATCTTGGTAGTAAAATGGGATCTTTTCAGGTTCCACATAGTCAAATTTTCTTGAATGAAAAAATATAGATACAAATCATATATTCCTAGAAATGAACATACATATGGAATAGTTTTGGCCTTCAAAGAGAAAAATCTCAGAAAAATTAAATGTTACCGCATACATTGTTCAAGAGCATGGAAAACAAACATAACGAACACAATATCCATCTACTCTCTCATGCCAATATTATCTCAAACAAAACCTAAAATTCAAGAACCGCCACACGTTGAAATGTATGAACAATAACTGCATGACATGGTGAAATATTTCGAAGAAGAAGGGAAGGAGTTATAAAGAAATAGAAAGTTCTCTACCTCTTTGATCCTAGCCGTCTATGTTATCCTCGCTTCTACCGGAGAAGAGCGGAAAGAAGCATTGTTTTTATTGGTTTCAAGTACGACTATGGTTTTTGTAATTTTTGTTATTTATAGAGAAAAATTAAGTTTCATTCATTTTCTATTTTTGCATGTGCTCCCTTTCTTTTTCTTAAGGATCTCATGTTAATAGTACCTTTTTGTATGCACTATTTGCTCCAAAAGAGGGGAAAAAATCCCTGGTGATGCATGAATTCTTTTTGTTAAGAGGGATTAGAGGCAGATTGCAGTCTTTTGGAAAATTTTTATATGCAGTAATTATGAGACCATAAATATTGATAAGAAGTTGTATAATCAAGGCAATATTATTCTTATAGTAATTCAATTAATGTAAAATGAAGCTACGGATCCTAAGATAGTGATTTCTTCCTTGGTATCTAATCTCATTTGAGAAAATAAAATAGATTATCGATTGAGATTATATTTTTATTATTCATGTACCAGAAATGCATTATATGTGGATGTCGTTGTATGAAAAATTTACACTTCGTTAGCTTAACAGACATATATGGAGGTGCAAATATTAGGTAAATGTAAAAATAATGTATATACCCATATAGTCATATCTCCTATGCCATTATAGATAAAAATTAGGCCAAAATCATCTTTGTTTCTTTCATTTTCATTATTTGTATATTCATGTACCAGAAATGCATTATATGTGGATATCGCTGTATCGAAAATTTACACTTCGTTAGCTTAACAAACATATATGGAGGTGCAAATATTAGGTAAATGTAAAAATGACATGACTCACCATTTTAATGTATATACCCATATAGTCACATCTCCTATGCCATTATAGAGAAAAATTAGGCCAAAATCATCTTTGTTTCTTTTATTTTCATTATCTGTATATTTATGTACCAGAAATGCATTATATGTGGATGTCGTTGTACGGAAAATTTACACTTCGTTAGCTTAACAGACATATATGTAAGTGCAAATATAAGGTAAATGTAAAAATGACATGGCTCACCATTTTAATGTATATACCCATATAGTCACATCTCTTATGCCATTATAGAGAAAAATTAGGCCAAAATCATCTTTGTTTCTTTCATTTTTATTATTTGTATATTAATGTACCAGAAATGCATTATATGTGGATGTCGTTGTATGGGAACTTTACATATATAGAGGTGCAAATATTAGGTAAATGTAAAAATGACATGACTCATCATTTTAATGTATATACCCATATAGTCACATCTCCTATGACATTATAGAGAAAAATGAGGCCAAAATTTTCTTTGTTTCTTTCATTTTTATTATTTGTATATTCATGTACCAGAAATGTATTATATGTGGATGTCGTTGTATGGAAAATTTATACTACGTTAGCTTAACAGACATATATGGAGGTGCAAATATTAGGTAATGTAAAAATGACATGACTCACCATTTTAATGTATATACCCATATAGTCACATCTCCTATGCCATTATAGAGAAATATTAGGCCAAAATCATTTTTGTTTCTTTCATTTTCATTATTTGTATATTTATGTACCAGAAATACATTATATATGGATGTCATTGTACAGAAAATTTACACTTCGTTAGCTTAACAGACATGTATGGATGTGCAAATATTAGGTAAATGTAAAAATGAAATGACTCACCATTTTAATGTATATACCCATATATTCACATCTCCTATGCCATTATAGATAAAAATTAGACCAAAATCATCTTGGTTCTTTCATTTTCATTATTTGTATATTCATGTACCAAAAATACATTATATGTGGATGTCGTTGTATGAGAAGTTAACACTTTGTTAATTTAACAGACATATATGGAGGTGCAAATATTTGGTAAATATAAAAAAATGACATGTACCAGAAATGCGTTATATGTGGTTGTCGTTGTATGGGAAATTTACACTTCGTTAGGTTAACAGGCATATATGGAGGTGCAAATATTAGGTAAATGTAAAAATGACATGACTCACTATTTTAATTTATATACCCATATAGTAACATCTTCTATGCCATTATAGAGAAAAATTAGGTCAAAATTATTTTTGTTTTCTTTCATTTTCATTATTTGTATATATTAATGTACCAGAAATGCATTATATGTGGATGTCGTTGTATGGTAAATTTACAATTCGTTAGCTTAACAGACATATAGGGATATGCAAATATTAGGTAAATGTAAAAATGACATGACTCATCATTTTAATATATATACCCATATATTTACATCTCCTATGCCATTATAGAGAAAAATTAGGCAAAAATCATCTTTGTTTCTTTTCTTTTCATTATTTGTATATTCATGTACCAGTAATGCATTATATGTGGATGTCGTTATATGGAAAATTTACACTTCGTTAGCTTAACAAACATATATGGAGGTGCAAATATTAGGTAAATGTAAAAATGACATGACTCACCATTTTAATGTATATACCCATATAGTCACATCTCCTATGCCATTATAGAGAAAAATTAGACCAAAATCATCTTTGTTTCTTTCATTTTCATTATTTGTATATTCATTTATCAGAAATGCATTATATGTGGATGTCGTTGTATAGAAAAATTACACTACGTTAGCTTAACAGACATATATGGAGGTGCAAATATTAGGTAAATGTAGAAATGACATGACTCACTATTTTAATGTACATATAGTCACATTTCCTATGCCATTATAGAGAAAAATTAGGCCAAAATCGTCTTTGTTTCTTTCGTTTTCATTATTTATATATTCATGTACCAGAAATGCATTATATGTGGATGTCGTTGTATGAAAAATTTACACTTCGTTAGCTTAACAGACATATATGGAGGTGCAAATATTAGGTAAATGTAAAAATGAAATGACTCCCCTTTTTAATGTATATACCCATATAGTCACATCACTTCTGCTATTATAAAGAAAAAATAGACCAAAATCATCTTTGTTTCTTTCATTTTAATTATTTGTATATTCATGTACCAAAAATGCACTATATGTGGATTTCACTGTATGGAAAATTTACAATTCGTTAATTTAACAGACATATATGGAGGTGCAAATATTAGGTAAATGTAAAAATAACATGATTCACCATTTCAATATATATACCCATATAGTCACATCTGCTATGCCATTATAGATAAAAATTAGGCCAAAATCATTTTTGTTTCTTTTATTTTTATTATTTGTATATTCATGTACACGAAATGCATTATAAGTGGATTTCGTTATATGGAAAATTTACACTTTGTTAGCTTAACAGACATATATAGAGGTGCAAATATTAGGTAAATGTAAAAATAACATGACTCACCATTTTAATGGGGGAATTTATTAAAAAAATGTCAAAAAAAAAAGTTAGTAAAATAGGGTAAAATTGAAATTATTAGAAAAGTGAGCGGCACCGCGGTTACTGACCGCGGTGCCACAATTTTTTATTTAAAAAAAAAAGCTTCTTTGTGTCACCGCGGTGACATTGGTTTTTTAAAAAAAAAAAAATTTAATGTGTCACCGCGGTTTCGAACCGCGGTCACAATTTTTTTTTTTTTAAAAAATTATTTTATTTTATGACGAATTGTTGTCAACTTCTTATTAAAATTTCGGTACTATTATGGCGAGTTGTCAGCCATCAAATATACCGTTCGATTCTCCTTGATGAGACGAACATTTCCCCACAAACAATTTCAAGTTTTATCAATCGTAAATAATGAATTTTTAGCACAAATATCGCACTTTTCGGTCGTCGATTCGCCGCCATCGGAGCGACCCACGATCACGAACCACCGCCACTGGACTCGCCTCGACCTAACGGTTCTAACGAGACCAACCTACTTCAATTTTATTAAATATTTGTTAAGATATGAAAATTTGAAGTTTTTTCGTCGAAAATTCGCATTGAAACTGTTTGCTGCCATTTCTCTGCCATTTCTCCACCGTCAGGACGAATCACAGATTAAGACCATAGCCGTTCGAATCCTGTTGTCCAGACGATTCCAACAAGACTAGTCTTGCTCAATTTCATCAAGTATTTGTTTGTTCAATTAAAATACATATGTTTTAAAATAGTTATAATTTTATTAAATTCTATTTATTAATTTATAATACTATTTATAATTAATTAATAATACTATTTATAAAAATAATTAATTAATAATATTATTTATAATTAATTAATAATTAATAATTAATAATACTATTTAGACCAGTCTTGCTCAATTTCATCAAGTATTTGTTGAGATTTGAAAATTTGAAGATTTTTCCACCAAAAATTCGCTGAAACTGTTTGTATTCATTTTCTAAATAGAATTTAATAAAATTATAACTATTTTAAAAATTGAACAAACAAATACTTGATGAAATTGAGCAAGATTGGTCTTGTTGGAATCGTCTGGACGACAGGATTCGAACGGCTATGGTCTTAATCTGTGATTCGTCCTGACGGTGGAGAAATGGCAGCAAACAGCTTCAGCGCAAATTTTCGGCGGAAAATCTTCAAATTTCATATCTTAACAAATATTTAATAAAATTGAACTAGGTTGGTCTCGTTAGAACCGTTAGGTCGAGGCGAGTCCAGTGGCGGTGGTTCGTGATTGTGGGTCGCTCCGGTGGCGGCGAATGGACGGCCGAAAAGTGCGGTGTTTGTGCTAAAAATTCATTATTTACGATTGATAAAACTTGAAATTGTTTGTGGGGAAATGTTCGTCTCATCAAGGGAAGTCGAATGGTATATTTGATGGCTGACAATTCGCCATAATAATGCCAAAATTTTAACGAGAAGTTGGCAACAATTCATCGTAAAATAAAATATTTTTTTTGAAAAAAAAAAAACTCTCTGGCACCGCGGCCTGTGACCGCGGTGCCACAGAGAAAATTATTTTTTTTTTTAAAAAAAATGAGGCACCGCGGTGTCAGACCGCGGTGCCACTTACTTTCCTAATCTTTTCAAAATGGCATGTTTTTACTAATTTTTTTTTTCGCATTTATTAAATAAATTTGTCCATTTTAATGTATATACCCATATAGTCACATCTCCTATGCCATTATAGAGAAAAATTAGGCCAAAATCATCTTTGTTTCTTTCATTTTCATTATTTGTATATTCATGTACCAGAAATGCATTATATTTGGATGTCATTGTATATAAAATTTACACTACGTTAGCTTAACAGACATATATGGAGGTTCAATTATTAGGCAAATGTAAAAATGACATGACTCACCATTTTAATGTATATACTGATATAGTCACATTTCTTATGCCATTATATAGAAAAATTAGGCCAAAATCATCTTTGTTTCTTTCATTTTCATTATTTGTATATTCATGTACCAGAAATGAATTACATGTGGATGTCGTTGTATGGGAAATTTACACTTCGTCAGCTTAACAGTCATATATGGAGGTGCAAATATTAGATAAATGTAAAAATGATATTACTCACCATTTTAATTTATATACCCATATAGTCACATCTCATATGCCATTATAGAGAAAAGTTAGACCAAAATCATTTTTGTTTCTTTCATTTTCATTATTTATATATTCATGTACCAGAAATAAATTATATGTGGATGTCATAAATTTACACTTCGTTAATTTAATAGGCATATATGGAGGTGCAAATATTAGGTAAATGTAAAAATGACATGATTCACCATTTTAATGTATACACATATAGTCACATCTCCTATTCTATTATAGATAAAAATTAGGCCAAAATTATTTTTATTTCTTTTATTTTTATTATTTGTATATGCATGTACCAGAAATGCATTATATGTGGATGTCGTTGTATGAAAAATTTACACTACGTTACCTTAACAGTCATATATGGAGGTGCAAATATTAGGTAAATGTAAAAATGACATGACTCACCATTTTAATGTATATACCCATATAGTCACATCTCCTATGCCATTATAGAGAAAAATTAGACCAAAATCATCTTTATTTCTTTAATTTTCATTATTCGTATATTAATGTACAGAAATGCATTATATGTGGATGTCGTTGTATGTAAAATTTACCTTTAGTTAGCTTAACAGACATATTTGGAGGTGCAAATATTAGGTAAATATATAAATGACATGACTCACCATTTTAATGTATATACTCATATAGTCACATCTCCTATGCCATTATAGAGAAAAATTAGGCCAAAATCATATTTGTTTCTTTTATTTTCATTATTTGTATATTCATGTACTAGAAATGCATTATATTTGGATGTCGTTGTATGAAAAATTTATATTTCGTTAGCTTAACAGACATATATGGAGGTGCAAATATTAGGTAAATGTAAAAATGACATGACTCACCATTTTAATGTACATACCCATATTGTCACATCTCCTATGCCATTATAGAGAAAAATTAGGCCAAAATCTTCTTTGTTTCTTTCATTTTCATTATTTGTATATTCATGTACCAGAAATGCATTATATGTGATTGTCGTTGTATGAAAAATTTACACTACGTTAGCTTAACAGACATATATGGTGGTGCAAATATTAGGTAAATGTAAAAATGACATGACTCACCATTTTAATGTATATACCCATATAGTCACATCTCCTATGCCATTATAGGGAAAAAATTAGGCCAAAATCATATTTGTTTCTTTTATTTTCATTATTTGTATATTCATGTACCAGAAATTCATTATATGTGGATGTCGTTGTATGGAAAATTTATATTTCGTTAGCTTAACAGACATATATGGAGGTGCAAATATTAGGTAAATGTAAAAATGACACGAATCTCCATTTTAATGTATATACCCATATAGTCACATCTCCTATGCCATTATAGAGAAAAATTAGGCCAAAATCATCTTTGTTTCTTTTATTTTCAATATTTGTATATTCATGTAGCAGAAATTCATTATATGTGGATGTCGTTGTGTGGAAAATTTACACTATGTTAGCTTAACAGACATACATGGAGGTCCAAATATTAGTTAAATAAAAAGTAAAAATGACATGACTCACCATTTTAATGTATATACCCATATAGTCACATCTCCTATGCCATTATAAAGAAAAATTGGGCGAAAATCATCTTTGTTTCTTTTATTTTTATTATTTGTATATTCATGTACCAGAAATGCATTATATGTGGATGTCGTTGTATGGAAAATTTACATTTCGTTAACTTAACAGACATATATGGAGGTGCAAAAATTAGGTAACTGTAAAAATGACATGACTCACCATTTTAATTTATATACCCATATAGTCACATCTCCTACGCCATTATAGAGAAAAATTAAGCCAATATCATCTTTGTTTCTTCCGTTTTCATTGTTTGTATATTAATGTACCATAAATGCATTATATGTGGATGTCATAAATTTATACTTCGTTAATTTAACAGGCATATATAGAGGTGCAAATACTAAGTAAATATAAAAATGACATGATTCACCATTTTAATGTATATACACATATAGTCACATCTCCTATTCTATTATAGATAAAATTATTTGCCAAATTTATTTTTATTTCTTTTATTTTTATTATTTGTATATTCATGTACCAGAAATGCATTATATGTGGATGTCGTTGTATGAAAAATTTACACTTCGTTACCTTATCAGTCATATATGGAGGTGCAAATATTAGGTAAATGTAAAAATGACATGACTCACCATTTTAATGTATATAAATACATATAGTCACATCTCATATGCCATTATAGAGAAAAAATTAGACCAAAATCATCTTTATTTCTTTAATTTTCATTATTCGTATATTCATGTACCAGAAATGCATTATATGTGGATGTCGTTGTATGTAAAATTTACATTTCGTTAGCTTAACAGACATATATGGAGGTGCAAATATTAGGTAAATATATAAATGACATGACTCACCATTTTAATGTATATACACATATAGTCACATCTCCTATGCCATTATAGAGAAAAAATTAGGTCAAAATCATCATTGTTTCTTTCACTTTCATTATTTGTATATTCATGTATCAGAAATGCATTATATGTGGATGTCGTTGTATGGAAAAATTTACACTTCGTTAGCTTAACAGACATATATGGAGGTGCAAATATTAGGTAAATGTAGAAATGACATGACTCACCATTTTAATTTATATACCTATATAGTCACATCTCCTATGCTTTTATAGAGAAAAATTAGACCAAAATCATCTTTGTTTCTTTCATTTTCATTATTTATATATTCATGTACCAAAAATGCATTATATGTGGATGTCTTTGTATAGAAAATTTACAGTACATTAGCTTAACAGACATATATGGAGGTGCAAATATTAGGTAAATGTAAAAATGACATGACTCACCATTTTAATGTATATACCCATATAGGCACATCTCCTATGCCATTATAGAGAAAAATTAGGCCAAAATCATCTTTGTTTCTTTTATTTTCATTATTTGTATATTCATGTACCAGAAATGCATTATATGTGGATGTCGTTGTATGGGAAATTTACACTTTGTTAGCTTAACAGACATATATGGGGTGCAAATATTAGGTAAATATAAAAATAACATGACTCACTATTTTAATGTATATACGCATATAGTCACATCTCCTATGCCATTATAGAGAAAAATTAGGCCAAAATCTTCTTTGTTTTCTTAATTTTCATTATTTGTATATTCATGTACCAAAAATGGATTATATGTGGATGTCGTTGTATGGAAAATTTACACTTCGTTAGCTTAACAGACATATATGGAGGTGCAAATATTAGATAAATGTAAAAATGACATGACTCACCATTTTAATGTATATACCCATATAGTCCTATCTCCTATACCATTATAGAGAAAAAATAGGCCAAAATCATCTTTGTTTCTTTTATTTTCATTATTTGTATATTCATGTACCAGAAATGCATTATATGTGGATGTCGTTGTATGGAAAATTTAAACTACGTTAGCTTAACAAACATATATGGAGGTGCAAAAATTAGGTAAATAAAATGTAAAAATAACATGGCTCACCATTTTAATGTATATACCCATATAGTCACATCTCATATGCCATTATAGAGAAAAATTGGGCCAAAGTCATCTTTGTTTATTTTATTTTCTTTATTTGTATATTCATGTACCAGAAATGCATTATATGTGGATGTCGTTGTATGGAAAATTATTCATGTACCAGAAATGCATTATATGTGGATGTCGTTGTATGGAAAATTTACAATTCGTTAGCTTAAGTAAAAAGTAAAAAGGATATGATTCACCATTTTAATGTATATACCCATATAGTCACATCTCCTATACTATTATAGAGAAAAATTGGGCCAAAATCATGTTTGTTTCTTTTATTTTCTTTATTTGTATATTCATGTACCAGAAATGCATTATATGTGGATGTCGTTGTATGGAAAATTTACAATTCGTTAGCTTAAGTAGAAAGTAAAAAGGATATGATTCACCATTTTAATGTATATACCCATATAGTCACATCTCCTATGCTATTATAGAGAAAAATTAGACCAAAATCATCTTTGTTTCTTTCATTTTCATTATTTGTAAATTCATGTAACAGAAATGCATTATATGTTGATCATGTCGTTGTATGTGAAATTTACATTTTGTTAGCTTAACAGACATTTATGAAGGTGCAAATATTAGGTAAGTAAAAAATAAAATTGATATGATTGAGTATTTTAATGTATATACCTATATAGTCACATCTTCCCCTACTCCTATGCCAAATTGCCAATTAACTAACATTTATTAGGTAGTGGAAAATATTAATTTCATGGCCATAATAGTTATCCAATAAAATATTAAGGACTTAGACGTGAACAATGCGTTTAGTTAATTTAGTACAATAATAATAATACTAATTTAATAGAATTGAAGTTTATGAATAATTTTACATTAAGGTTGTATTTGAATTTAAGGATTTGAGATCGTTCGTGACAAATTCTTTGAATATGTTTGGATAATTCTAAACGCAAAGAATTTTAATTTCTTTCATTTTAATTTTAAATAAAATTTTGATAAATATGAGACTTTAAATTCCTTTGAAATGGAGTCATTTAAAATTTTTATTCAAATCCTTTCTTCAAATTCCAACACACCCTAAGGAATTGATATTTGCCATCTCAAAACAGGTATTTCATTTGCAATAAGAGGCACCAGTGAGCCAAATTTTGTGAATGAGTGAACTACAAAATGAACTCAAGAGAGAGGCAGATGAGGTTGAGTTTTTTGTCGGCCCACATTAAAATTATGAAAATTCGGGCTGTACAAGGCATCAAACAAGCCATGATGTGTAGACACATACTCCCTAAAGTCGACCCTAACTCTTTATTGGGTCCTCGTGGCATAACGAACAAAATATCCATCTACTCTCTCATGCCAATATTATCTCAAACAAAACCTAAAAATCAAGAACCGCCACACGTTGAAATGTATGAACAATAACTGCATGACATGGTGAAATATTTCGGAGAAAACGGGCCTTGAAAACATACAAGAAAGCAATCAAAAATTCAAGAAAGAACTCAACGTGGGTCATGCATGATCTGATGAAAAAAAAATTGTTATAAAAGATTTTTCTTTTTTCCCCAGCAGGCAAAAAGCACTGTCGGAGAAGAAGGGAAGGAGTTATAAAGGAATAGAAAGTTCTCCACCTCTTTTTTATCCTAGCCGTCTATAGTATCCTCACTTCTGTCGTAGAAGAAACGGAAAGAAGCCTTGCTTTTATTCGTGTCAAGTACGTCTATTGCTTTTGTAATTTTTGTTATTTATAGAGATATATAAAATTAGGCCAAAATCATCTTTGTTTCTTTCATAATTTTCATTATTTGTATGGTAAATATAAAATTAAGCCATGGGAACTCGGTCTCGTTACTATTTTGATTCTAGATCAATGTTGTCTATCTACAATGGTTATATGGAAAAATGGGGTTATATGTAATTATATCTACAATGTATTGCATGGAAGCATACCATATTACGAGTAAATTGTTATTTCCAACTTTGCAATTTTAATATACATGTTAGGTGTGTGTACATATATATATATATATATATATAATTTAACTGAACTTCCAAACATATTATTTTTGAATGAATTGTACAGGGCATCAGCATTCGGTTGGCCCAATTATTGATTGACTTGTATCAACTGATTTCAAGTATTGGTTCAGACAACTTATAAGTTATGCATTTTTTTAATAATTGAAACTATATGTTGTGCTACACGGACAATGAGCTCCTAAAGTGTCACTATTGGGGTCCCGGTGCAGAGGTGACGATGTTCCCTTACTACTTTGTGAATAGTTACAATTTCCACACGAAACGTCATAACGTCTACAAATCAACCATAAATTGTGGGGTATGTGTGAAAAGTTCATCGTATACATACGAGGATAAAGACTTCTATGGAACAATTGAAGAGATCATTCAATTGACATACCCACTTATTCTGAACTTATACATAGTTATGTTCAAGTGTTGTAGGGTCGATCTAGTAAAAGGCATGAAGGTACACTCTCGTTATCAGCTCGTTTATGTAAACTTCAAAAAAATGCACCAAAAGGATGAATCGTTCATACTGGCATAACAAGCAGTACAAGTGTACTACACTGAGTACCCAAGTATGAAGAAAGACAAAGTGGATTGGATGGTTGTTTGCAAAATCAAGGTTCAAAGAGTAGTTGATGAGTCTCAGTGGACTGATATCGCATATCAGCTGGAGGAAGTCATATCAGTCCCTGAAGTTGCTATGGACAATCAGACGTACGATCTCTATGATCCCGATGGTATACAAATCTTTGTTGATCTTTAGGGTTGCACAACAGAAGGGTGTAAGTACATCACGGACGCAACATGTTCAAAATGATAATAAAGAAAACGAGGATGATGAAGATAGGTTCAAGGACTACGAGACTGATGAATATGAGACTACCTAAGCTAGTGTTGCGTAATGTAATTTCTCAATTTTGCAATATTGTATTAAAAAAATTATTTATTTGGAATGGCCATATATTAACCACATAGTTACAATAGTCGTTCCAAATTATGGCGGAAAAATTTTGGCACCACATGAAAAAGTGGAGGGAAATAAAATTTTGTGACGGCCAAAATGTTAAATAGCCGTTACAAAAGTCGGTCCATATTATATTAGTGGCGCCAAACTAAAAAAATTGGATAGAATTCTTTTATTTAACTGGCTATTAGAAACGTTGTACCAAAAGTCGGTACTATCTCGAAATTGCATAACCGTTTAAAAATCCATTACCATCCTTGTTCTATTTAAAAACTTATATTTGCAGTTACGATATCTTAAAATCCAGACAGCCGACTCACACCAAATATATATATGTATATATATAAGACTGTGTCCATTAGATCATATCAGATGGTATGATTTAAAAATCACACGACCTGATTAAAGGATATACCGTCTTAAATGAGTACTCTTATGTTTCGGGTAAGATATCTCTACATCTGTATACCTAATAAGGCTAAGACTTTGGTAAATGTATTCTACTGTAAGCATGATCATATCTAAAGATTTTATTTGAATCTGATGGCCCGATTAATCCATGCAATTTAATAATGTAAGATGAAAGTTATGTATATAAAAATTTATTGCATATTGTGATCATATATCAATGTGAACTATAATTTTTTTTTTAATGTATGTCAATTGTATTATTCCATATAATGGATACCTTTGAACAACATTAAATTTGTTCAGTACGGATTTTTTTTGTATATTTTAATAAAAAATAATTAATTATTTGAAAAACATTTCGTATTGGCTTTATGAACGCCAGGAGCAAAACGGCGTCCGTTTTCTTCTTTTGGAATACCCTTTGTAACGGCTTTATACACGGTCAGACAATACGATGTCGTTTATTAAAGTACAAATATCATATTTTGTAGCTCCTTTCATAACGGCGTTATACACGACTATGTGATTGGAATTCCTTTAGGCAAGGCTTTTATCTAATATTTATTTTTTTTAAGTTTTTAATTTTCTAATCATTTCTTTAAATGGTTTTTCAACAGGAGTGACAACTCAAACGTCCCGTCAAACAGATGGGGATGTTTGAGAAGTGCTATAAAAAGAAGAAGTACGACCAATGGAGCAGTCCAAGGGCAGCAGAGGTCGTAGTAAGTATATGTGATAATTAAATTTTTGAATTTAAAATTATTTTTTTAAAATCTAATTAATTAATCTGTTAATAGGAGTTGTTCTTGACAATGACGGAGGATCACCAAAATCAACAAAATAATGATCAACATCCTCTATTATCCTCTCAAGGCTCGATGGCCCTGAACGAGCCACAAGTGTTGTTGTCAGCGGTGGATGGCCGTTAGAGAGGCCAAGTATTCAGTCTCTGCTCCGAGGCCCACCACACGGTTGCTGGACCATCACAACCAGTATGTCCACTACTCCATCACCATTGCCACCACAACCATCTTGCCCCGACCTTGATGATCGGGTAGCGAGGCTTGAGGAGTGGATGTGGCGGATGGATCTCACCTGGTTGATCCTCCAGTTGATTCCTTGATACCCAACGACGACAGACGGGAAGGCTGCTTTAGATTAGGATTTTTTTTTTATTATTTGTAAAGGTACAATATTTTTAGTTTTGTAATTAAATTTTTTTATTTTCTTGTTATATTATATATTTTTTATATAATACTGCACATTTAAGTAATTAAAACTACATATATATAACAAAAAAGTTCAATAATTTTTTTATAAAAATAAATATTAAAATAAATTAAATATTATTAAAAAATATTCTTTATTTTTTCATTGCTTTTGTAATGAGTTTTTGATAAAGTTTACTGTCATATAACCACAAAATCGTTACAAAGAGCGTGCAAAAGAAAGTTATCAATTTCTAAACAGGCCGTCCAAAAAGTCGTTACTAAAGCAGTATAAAAAAAGTTACAAAGGCAGATGCAAAACTAAAACCAACATACGCATAAGGAGTTACAAAAACCATTACAATAATTGTTGAAAAAAGAATTACAAAGATTGATACAACAACCATTACAACATAATACAAGAACATTACAAGAAGTATTCCAAAAATCGGACCAACTTTTAAGCAAACCATACCTTATTACAAATGTCGTTCTAATAAAAACCAAATCAAACTTAATTTGGCCGTTCCAAATGACCTCTCGTGGCCAGTAAAAAGACCGTTACAAATTGTAATGGCTTTCAAGTAAGTCGTTACAAATATTTTGTAACACCCAAAAAAATTGAGTAGGTGTCCCATTACAAAGGTCATTACAATTATTCAAAAATTGTTCCAACTTATTAACATGACCGTTACAAAAGTCATTACTTTAAATTGATTTTTTTTTTTTTTTTTTGTAGTGACCAAACTACCTCTTATACACTTTTTTTCCCCCACTTTTTTTATAATCCTATTTTTCACCCCAATCAAACATACTTTAGAGTAACTACATTAACAGATCAAATGTGGATTTTTTAAAACACCCTTATTTTACTTAACTTTTACATCAATAACTGTCTCTTTTTAAGTAATAAGTAATGAATGATAACATCTATACATGAACACATTTAAAGTTAATTTACTTTATTAATGTTAATCAATTATTCAATTTCTTTTATTTAATTGAATAAGCATAATAAAATTTAAGTTATATACGTGCATCGAGTGTGTTGTAATTATTAGTAAATTTTTATTTTTGATTGGTCAATTTAAATTATGTACACACATTGAGTCTGTCCTAATTACCAGTGAACTTTTATTTCCGGTTAGCCCTTAACTTGAGCATCCTAATCTAATTCAACCTTTACTACATATGTTTTTTATTTTTTTAATTCCTAATTTTCTATAAATGGGCAAATAAAATAAAAGAAAAAGAGTTATTTCCTTCTTTTCTTATTTGGATGAGTTAAAGAAAGAAAAATAAAAATACATTGATAAGCAGGTACGTATCTATTGAAGGAAAAAAATGGATGTGTGAGGAGGGAGGGAGAGGGAGTCTCTCATAGCAATTCAAATTACGATTTTGTATGTATTCTGGCAGTGGCAGATGGATAGAACGATATATAGTAGTGCGTTTTCAAAATGGAAAAGGTAAAGTCGCTATCCCCTCCCATTTTCCTATTTCCACATACACACACATATATATATATAATAGAAGCCGTAAGTATTGTTATTGAAGAAAATGATTGTTCGATTGGGAAAAATTGTTATGAAAAGACAAAAAAATGACACCCAAACACAACAAATCTGTAAGATTCAAAATTGGCCAATCTCTCCCCCGCCCCCACCCAATTGCTGTTATTTTTTCCTATGCAAATTAAAACCTAATATCCTTAAATCTCTCTCTCTCACTCTCTGTCTTGGGGGTGGGGTGTGTGAGAGAGAGAGAGGGTTGACATTTTTATCCTTAAATCTCTCTCTCTCTCTATATATCTGAAGCACACGCACACAAAAAGGTAGGTAGGTAGCAGCAGCAAGCATGGGAAAGGTGAAAGGGAAGTGTCCGATAGCGTTTGTTGGACCTAATTAGTGTCGAAATGTCGCTACATAACACACAGACACAGTTTCTCATTATATGTCTCTCTGTGTGTGTTTGGAAGCTTTCTCCAAATCCCCTTTTTTTCATTTAACAAATCAGATAGAAAGGGTCTCTCTCTCTCTCTCTCTTTCATCTCATCAGACACTGTATACTCTCTCTGCCTGCACTACACTACACTGCACCATGCAGTTGTTGGGGTTCCTTTCATAATTACACAATAATTCATGGGCCCTCCCTCTATTAATTATTACAAATCAATCCTGTTGTTGGTTTCATTTCATTAATTAATTACTGTCGCAATTTGAGTAAAACATGCTGCGCATATATATGTATCTATATATATATATATTATATCCACATACAATTCTCACAATCATTATATGGGCTATTTATTTCTTTCCTTAGCTTCCTACACTTTTATATGAATATTATTTTTTCCGTCCTTTAATTTTATCTTTTATTAGATTTTGATAAATAGTGTTTTCGTGGTCAGCAAATTGTATTATTGCAAAAAAAAGATGTTTTAAAAATCTTTTCAAGTGTTTGGATAAAATGAAATTATAAATAAAATATCGGTAAACTGGCAAATTTTAAAATCAATATGATTAATTAAAATTGAAGTAATTTGTCAAAATTCTAAAAATAATTAAATTGTAAACTTTTTATGTAAAGGAGGCACTAAAAAATCATTATTAATTACCAACAAATTTACTCTTCTTTCTAATTTCTCCAAGTATTAGCATAATTTCTTGTAGTTATATATCAGCCAGCAATTATCATATTATAATACATAGTATACATAAGATTAATTTACCAAATTTTTTATTATGTATGTACATTAAACTAATTAATCATATATATTAACTAAAAAAATTATTTTTCCCCAAACTATATAAATTAATTAATTAATTAAACCAGCCGTACTGATTCACATGATACATAAGAACAAAAAATACCCAAAATTCTGCGTATATAAAATCCCATGCACATCCGAATTACTCACCAAACACATTTGAATTGAATCTGAAGAAATTAAGGTACGTACAATATCCGGCCATGGAATCCGGCCATCATCATTTCCTACTCAAACTCTCTCGTCTCTTCCCTTCTTCATTCATGACTTCCTGCCAACTCCAAACCCTGCCAGACATTGCAGAAACCCTCACAAAACCCCACGAAATTCTCCATGAAAATGACCTCTCTCCCAACTTGAAAACACCCCCCAACAAGATCTGCAGCAATCAGAAACCCCATCAAGAATGTAAAAGGACCACTGCTCCCGTTATGAGTTCATCCTCG
>NC_026145.1:1501951-1530020 GCF_000512975.1 Sesamum indicum
GCAGCGACGACGACGGCGGGACCGACGCTGTTTTCAGCTTGTCTTCCAACTCCGGCTCCGGGGAGTTTTTTCCCCTGATGAAAACTGCAGCTTTTGGAAGAATGAAAACCATCGATGAGTTGGGCGGCCGGCTTTCGTTGTCTTCAGCCTGTTCGTTCGACGCCGTTGTAAGCCAATGCAGCCGCCGGAAAAGTAGTTCGTCGAGGGAAGGCAAGAAATATAGCGAACTGGGCTCCGACTGTATTCCGGCAGAAGTTTACTACGGTGAATCTGTGACGGCTAAGAGCCGCCGGAAAACCAGGAGAAAGAGGAGGAGCTGGATGGTAGAAGGGAGCTACGCGGTGAAGAAGAGGTCGAGTGATCCATATGGTGATTTCAGGGCGTCAATGGTGGAGATGATAATGGAGAAACAGATGGTGGGAGCGCAGGAATTGGAGAGGCTGCTGATATGTTTCTTGTGTCTGAATGAAGTTTGTTATCATGGGATGATTGTTGATGTTTTTTCTGAGATCTGTCAAACGTTGTTCAGTAATTGAAATGGTTTTGAGGTTTCCATCAATTCTTTTACAACTCTCCTTTGCTTCTTTCTTAATTTCTTGTAATGGTTTTCCAGATGGATCAACATTGGAATAGAGTAGTTCCAATACTTCAAACACGGTCTGTCTTAAGTCATGAGGTGAACTACGAAATCAAAAAGCCCATTTCACAGAGGAAAACTTTGTTGGACTCTTCAGCTGATTTGTGTACAATTAAGAGAGAAATCAATCATAAAAAGTGCATCTAATTATATTGATGTGTACGCAATTTGTTTTGGTTGGACGAATTTATTCTGAATAAAAATTTGGGATAATTATATCGTCATCTTATCAGATTTAATGTAATTATACTTAAATTTTTTGTGATTTGGATATCAAATACTCCTAATTTTTATTTTTGCGTAACAAATATATTTCTTAATTTATCAAAATTCACTGAAATTGCAAATACAAAAAAAAAAAATCCATATTTGTTCTACAATTGACTTATTACTGATTTATTGTTGATCAAACAAATCTTTTCTGACCAAACTATTTTTAGAAGAGTGAAAATATACCTTCTCACATGCATTAGCTTGTGAAGATGTATAAGGGCAGTTATGTCTGAAAAAATTTATATAACATGCAATAAGTTAATAGTAAGTCATTCGAAGGAAAATATGAATTTTCACTCAATTTTTTTTTTTTTTTTTGTTAATATCAGCAAATTTGATGAATCTAATTAACAAGAAGATCTATTTATTAAACTAAAAAATAAATATCATAAGTATTAAGTATAATTTTTCAAATTATAGGGAGTTTATATGTAATTACATCAAATTTTATGGAAGGACTATTCCTAAAAAAATTCCATTGAAAATGTTAGGATCCAATTTTTAACTTCTGGGCCGGAACAATTAGAGTCCATCTAGGATAGCTGGCAGGCCTAGTAGAAACCTACGTACTTAGAGTCTCATAGCAATTCCACTGGGCCGACCAGGGTGAAATAGTGAGACTACTGGACTGGGCCTACCTTAGAACCAGAAGTCCATTACAATTGTTTAGAAAATTCAGATCTTCATTTTTTTTTTCAAACTAGCCGTCGTGGTATGCCGTTTCTATATCCATATAATAAATATTTTTTTATATTTTAAAAATACTATAAATAAAAATAAAATATATAAACTAATAAATATATTTTTAAAGAAAAAGTAATTGTCATGTCATATTTGTAATAAGAGTATAATTGTTATATTTAAAAATTGATGTGGAGGTGTCGTTAACAACCATATGTGAGTGTAAAGGGTCTTTTATTTTTATATTTTAGTATATAAATGAATTTGATTATAACCATTAAAAAATATTTAATTTTTTTAATGCTAGTCTTAGGCATGTACTTATACAAAAAAAATAAATAAATAAATAAAATAATTTAATACTCGAATGAAGATGTCCCAATACATTGTTGCCAAATGACAATAAATACATTATTTTTTGTTTAGACCATGATTTACATATGAGTGTGTTTGTTAACTGATTTAAGTAAATAATTATCAAGAAGGAATATTTTATTTATTTATTTATTTATTTTTGGTAATCCATTGACATGAAGAGCTATAAAGATGCTGCATCAAAATATTTGGCATATTTACCATTTATTTATTGATGATTTATTTTTTGTTTTCCGATCATTTTAAAACTTAAATTATAATTTCCACCAATTAAAAGATGGACAGTTGCGGGGATAGCTCAGTTGGGAGAGCGTCAGACTGAAGATCTGAAGGTCGCGTGTTCGATCCACGCTCACCGCATTCAGCTCTATTTTTTAGCAATTACATTAATTCTCGTAGTGTCTCTCTCTCTAATTTAAATCCTATATAATTATTTTTATATCATTTTATTTTTGCAGTTAATTAAAATCTATGCATCCCTTTTAATATTATCAGGGAATCCGAAAATTAAATTTTTCCTAAATTTATAATATATAAAAAATCTTGATTATTAAGTTCTATCTCAAATTTATTTATTTATTTATTTATTTAACAAACGTCTATTAGAAGTACTTATCCGTACATCAATTTTATTAATAAACTCATGAAATCGAAAGAATAGAGGAAATTACAATATTAGAATTCATATTGAACACATTATATGCTGACCAACACTATTACACCCCAGTAATATTGCATAAAGTACTCCCTAATTTGAAAGAATATTTATAATTATAATCTAAAAAAATTCCAATCATTTTTTTTAAAGTGGAATCAATTATATATCATTTTATCACCAATTTAAATTTTCAAAAATTACAATACTCGATATATTTATGGTTAAATTCAAACTAATTATAAGCTTATAGTTGTTAATTAGGTTTAGCTTCATGTTTAAGTTAGGTGTTAATGATTTTTGGGAGAGGAAAGATGATGCAATTGAGTTAGAGGGTTGATGACTACCTTAAACTAGTAATCAATTCAATCCTAATTACCAAATTAGAGTAAGATCTAAGGCTAATAATTATAAGATAAGAACCGAATTTAGGGTAAAAAAGAAGGGGTAGCTAAAGAATCTTCCCATGGTCTTTGGAGTTTTGTCTATCACACATCTACACATTGACAAGAATTGCAAATTTAGTCCAATACAATAGGGTTGTTTTATACTTAATCCCGTGTATTATGGAATTTTACGATTTGACCCCACGTTTCGTTAAATATTACAAAAATTGTTGCGCAAAAAGCTCCTCCTACTAACTGTTGTTAAATGTTGACAAAGAAAATATTACAGTATTGGTGTGGGTTGTTTCAACTTCTCCTGCGCTTTCCTGGGATTTTTACTTTTGGCTATCGATTTGGTTAAAAATTGCACTGTTGGTCCTGCGAACATATCGAATAACTGATCGTCCCAATAGTTCAATGTAAAAAAAGAAAGTCCTATAAGCCCTAAATCATCTGCTGCTGCTCTTGAAAATCTCTCCAAATCCACCCAATTGATTTGCCTATCTACTGTATGCAGGTGAGGGTCGTGTGGTGATACTTTTTCCAAAAAATCATGAGTTAATGACTAAGTGGATATCACGTAACTTGTGCCTTTGATTTACAATAACAAAGTGACAAAAAGGAGCAAATTTGCTATGTTTTTGGACTAACGATGCAGATTTTAATTGAATCTGTGGCGAAAAATAAAATTCCTTAAAGCATGGGTCAATAGTTGATATGATCCATTCTTATATAACCAATGTTGGAATTTGCCTCTTTTGACCCACTAGTTGCTTAGGCCACATGGCTTTCACATACTGGTTTGTCGTCAACATCTAATAGCAGCCGGTGGGAGAGGCTTTTTGTGCAACGATATAGGCCTTCATTTGCAGTTTTTAACGAAACATGGGATCAATTTGAAAATCACGTAAAACACAAAGTCAAGTATAAAATGACTCTACCCTACTTTGTGGGACTTACTTTGTAATTCTGTCTCTACACATTAGTGGAATTTAAATCCATAACCATAATCATGTCGATCTCAAATTCGTCAACTAAATTACCCTTCAATGACAGGTCAACATAATTGTTCCATTATGTGATTAATTATTTTTCGTAAATCGAACTTTAATCAATTATTTGGGCTGAATTTGATTTGGGTATGAATGAATAGGAGCATTGAGATGGTATGCCAAAGTGCAATTGATGCAAAGTGTGTATATAGTTAAAACAAAATTATGATCATTCACAGTTTTGGAAAAGTTTATTCCCTCCCATGCAAATACAAGAAAAGTAATATTCCTTTGTGGTGCAGAGGGAGGATAAGAATTGAGAGGTAATGCTGCAACACTTGAGATTCAAACCTCATTAAATCCCATCTACAAATGTAGTATATCTACTTTAAATTAATTATTAAAAAATTTATATATACTTTAGTTTAAACTTTCTAATTTATCAACCAAACTTCATTTATTCGATAAATTCTACTCATGGGCAATCTTTTTTTCTTTAGAAAAAATTATTTATTTATTCGTCATTTTATGATGATAATGGTCGATTTTATCATTTTTGGAAGATAAAAAATTAGAAAATCGCAAAATCGAAAGACTTGGCAAAATTTTTGGTCATATAATTTATTTTATTTATGCTTTTAGTCGTTTTTTGGATTAATTTAGTTATGAACATTTCATATTTGGTTCTTTTTTAGCAAATTTAATCTCGTTTTAACAATTTTGGTCCTAACGATTTATAGTTACAGAACAAAAACGATATTTGCTCTAATATGAATATTAAATAAAAATATCTAATCAGCATCTACTATTAAAGCATAAGTTGCTGAAGTTCTAATACATGAGCGTAGAATTATGAGACGTGCACTTGACCAATTAAATTAAATGTCATGGGCAAATCCGTGACATATCTTTGGTAGGAAGAAGGGAAGCATCTTTGTTTGGAGCGAGAAACGTCCAGATATGTACAACATTGAGTGCATGCCATGTGAAATCTAATAGACATGACAAAAGTCTGTCCTCTTCCACCATTTTCTCGGAACAAACCAAACAAGATATTACATCTAAATCATTTCCAAAAATAATAATAAAAAATAAAGACATAAATCTGCTGAAATGATACTCTTGAAAAAGAAAATCCAGAGAAGATTACGTTTTGCAGTTTTAGATAACCAAACAAACCCTTGAAAGAGGGTATTAATCTCTCAAGTCAAATGGGCTATTTTCATAAATTTAGAAATCTCCGTGGCATGTCTGCAATTTTCATTATTTTCCCTTCCCTTTTAGTAAATACTATTAAATTATATTTCACCTATAGCTTGATTATACGGAGTCGTTTTGATTTATTTTATACTTTGATGGAATTTATGCGACGAGTCTATTTTTTGGCGGAAACAATAACTCAAATTAAGGGGTTGTACGAGCGAGTTCATATCTTTGATTGATAGTTAGATAACACTTAGGGAATATTTGCGAGTGCTTTAAAAAATATTTTTCAACTTTTGGCTCCTAAAAATCACTTTTAAAATATTTGATATATCAACTTCTACTTTTGAAACGGTTAAAAAAAACGCTTTTAGACTAAAAGCTAAAAAGCACGAGCGGCTTTGGTTCTTCTGTAAATAAATTCAACTTTATTTTCTTTACTTCTATACCCTTATTATAATGATCTTAATTCAACTTTAATTTATTTTTAAAATTGTATATTTAAAGTTGATATTGGAGTTTTCAAATATTTAGAATAATTTAATAATAATTAAATTTATAATTTCACATTTTTACTATTTTAAAATTTTTAGATTTATTTGTTGTATCATCTAAGTATATTATTTCGTTCACATATTATCATTTGATTAATTAATAATTATATATATTTTTGCAGTTATGCAAGTTAATCAACCATTATTGTAACATCCAAAATTTTTTAATACATAATTATGGGATTAATTGATAAATATTTAAAAATTTTAGTCAATTAGTAAATAAATTACAGGTCGAAATAAAAATATAATAAAACTTGAAAAGAGTAAATTAAAAATTATTTGGGAGAAAATTATATCAACTAAGAAAATTAAGAAGGATGTAATGAATATTTCAAAAACTAATTATATTAAATTAAAAAAAAAAGAAATTGGAAATGAGTGGAAAATGGCATCTGCAGTCACTACTATAATTAAGTTACTCAATTTCATCTGAACTGTTGACCAAAAGCTTAATTATAAGTTTTAGTGTTTAATTAAATTTTATATAACGAAAAATTGATAGAAAATTTATAGTAATATTCAGAAATTATATTTAAGAAGTATTAGAAATTTAATTGGAAAATATTGTATTCATTTAAAGAAAATATGAGACTCTTGTAATAATTCCATTTGGGGTTATTATTAAAAATGACAGTTATAAAAATATGAGGGTTTTGAATAAATGAATTGTTATGAGTTGGTTGATGAATTAAATATATACCAGAGAAATTTAAAAAGTTTAGTTAGTTAGAAAATAACGGAACCAAATTTGCATTTCGATAGAATTGAAACATTAAAAGCTTGTTGGAAGAAATTGTACGAATAGTATTTAATATTCTGTTTATAAATTATGATGTTCTCGATAATATTAATTAAATGCATTATAAGTTATTATAGGATCCGAAGATAAAGTGAAATGCCTGAACAATTATCTATTTGATAATTAAAGCGTTGTAAGGTCGAGGTAAGTAATAATTAGTATTATCTATATATGTTTTCTTTTCAGGTGACACTATTGTTATATAAATTTGTGATTCGTATTGAAACTAATTTATTTGGAAATGTATGAGTGGTGGATGATTTAATTTGAATGATTATGTTATGAAAGTGAAGTGAGATAATACAATAAAGTATTACATTTATTGAATGATGTGTAGTTGGTACTAGTAAATGAAAGTGTATCAATATATGGTTTTACGTCACTAGCTGCTTACAAGAATGATGATATATAGAAATGAAGGAGTGGTGGAAATTGAATAGAACTGTGATGTGAATACCCCTTGATGTTGTTGAATAGCATATGTGGCAAAACGAAAGGAAAAGAGCTGTGGTGCGATATGAAAAGAGCTATGATGCAATATGAAAGAACTATGATGCGAGATGAGATTGATGAACCTTCTTGGCGTGTCAAGGGGTTCACTTAAATATTATATAATAAATGGTGAGAATGAGTTGGTGGATAAGAACGATATCACCTTCCGGTAAGCAGACTAGAAAAATAGGAGTATAGTTGATTGTCTTGTAATGAATTGATTATATTGGGATTAAATTAACTATATTCTATATATGTTGCTCATTTTATCTTGTTTGGACTATAATTGATGTACATATATAGATAGCGCCGATTATTTGCCTACTGAGTTGTAGGCTTATTCGTCTACTAACATTTTTCAAGTATAGGTCTTTATCCATCAAGGGCTAGGTCCAAACCTTGCATTTTGTCAGGTCGGGCCAATATGCAGTTTTCTCTATATAAGTTAGTTAAAATACAAATTGCATTTTTGGATGTATAAAGAGCAACTAAGAATGTGGATAGTGTGGGAATGACTTATAGTGGTTTACCTTGTAGTATGTGATATGTGATTATGTATATATGTATGGATTGATTGTGTCTGTTATGACATTGGGATTACGTGTGTGTATGGACTACGTGCATACTTATATATATATATAAACATGATTCACTTTAAGTATGACATTTAGGAAAGATATAACCATAATATTGATGGAGGGTGCTACATTTGGTGGTATTAGAGCGAGGATTAGATTTTCTGGGAAATGTTGGTGAATGTGGTATTATATGTAAAATATATATGACGAATATGAATGCACATATGCAATATTTCATATAGGATGAATGCTTTAGGTGGACATGCTGCTGGCCCAATTGAATCATTAGAGTTTGGACTTGATAATATGGGACCATTACATTATTATGTATATGTATTTATGTCTATTAGGATTAAGTTAATTAATAGGGTAGTAAGCTTTTGTTCAGTGGTGGTGCACTTGTGTTAATTGATCCAAGATTTACTTGTCAGATATATCATATGAGTTTGCATCATGAAAACATGATAGTGTAGAACCCTTGGAGATTTAAAAATTTCTGAATTTTTTGTAAGTGGATAATGGTTATATATTTTTTAAAAATTTTCCATCCACCTTGTTCGTTTTTTTATAATTTTTTCTAAAAAAAACATAATACAGCAAGGGGAAAGTTGGCAATTCCAAAACTCCATTCAAGACTTATATAATTTCATCAAACACGAGAGGCAGTATTGTAATTTCTCAAACAATAAGGGGTTATTCGTTTGTAACTATGTCAAACCTCAGGTGAGCTCGTTGTAATTTACTATTTAAAAACTCTACGATCACATTAAAATAAAAGGGTATTTTGGAGTCATCTTTCCCACACCTCGATGTACCAAAACAGAAATAAAAAAGAAATTATTACTATCAAAAGTTTTTAGGGGTAATTACTGTTCTTCCTGGTGAGGTCTGGTACAATTACACATAAGCCTTCTATGGCTTGAGAAAATTACATTTAACATCCTTACAGTTATTGTTTCTAACAAATAAACTCATTCATTAGTTAAAATTCACTGAATTTGTTGACGTTAATAAAAAAGTTCAATGAAAATTTATATATACCTCAAATTGACTTATTACCCATTTATTACAAGTCAAACAAATCTTTTCTAATCAAATTATAAAAGGTCTTACGTGTAAATATAATAAACCAGAGGAAGAAGTCAATGCAATTATCCCAAAATTTAATTAATATTGATATATATATATATATAAGGAAGAAGAATATAGATAAACAAAACTGGTGTAGAGTCCAACAATGTGGAGAAGATTCAGGAGGTTGGATTTTGGGAATTCCCACATTGTGTTTTCGACAGGTACACAGATTCCATTGCGCTTTTGGGATTGGGATTTGAGTGTTAAGAGGTAAAAAGCAGTGAGGAAAAGAGAAGATATTGAAAGATAAGTATCTTCAGGATTGAGAAATAAAGAACAACCACACACAAACAGAAAACCCCCACACCATTCACCATTCACAGACGCATGCAACACTATATATATTCGTACAGTACAAGCGCTAGTTATCATATAATTGATTCAAATTCGACCAAATTTGATCTGAATTCAAATTTTTCTTGCAACCCTTTCCTTTTTTGCAGTTTGAGAATCTAGCTAACTGCCATTTAATTATAATTGAGTCCTGAGTACTGCTTTTGTGAAAATATCTGGTAACTCTCGATTATCGTAAATTTTTTTGCGCATACGTCATTCCTAACTTCGAGTTTGGAAAGCATTATAGTTGCCCTGAATTATTTTCTACGAAATTCATATGGTTGAACAATTTTTATTCTTTTTCAGATGATCGCTTCACTTTTTTATGTATAAATCTCGTAGTCTGGTCAAAATAAATGAGTTTGACTCGATTTTTATATTGAGGGGTCAAATTAAATCATAACATCCTTATGAAAATATTGATGGTTGAAGAAAATATTGAAATTATATATAAATAATTATATCTGCAAATTACATTTATTTTATTTATATATACATTTTTAGACACGTTAACAATGTGAGGTACAAATAGTGGTGGAAGGTCCGAATCTTTGAAGGCAGAGAGAGAGAGAGGTGGGGGGGGGGGGAGGGGGTGAGGTGGAGAAGTGGTGATCTGATCTATCAACACTGAGTGAGTGAGTGATGATTGGTCACTTTCATGTTGCTTCATCTTTTCTTGCATGGTGTTGGTGTGTGTAAAGGGGCCCCACCATCCAAAGACACTGGAAATTGGTGGGGCCCGTAAGAGAATATTCCCTTTTCAATACAATATCGTTGATGGATTGATGAATCACATTTGAGGAAAGGTAGATGTGAGATATAGAGAAAAAATTTTAATTAAAATTTTAAATATTATATGATAATTATAATATATTTATTATGTAATTATGGTATAATTTAAAAAAATAATCAATCGTATAATAAATTTATTATATTTTTTTATAATTAATTTAATTCAATAAATTTGATTTAAATAAAAAAAAATATTTTGAGATGTCCATCTCATCTCATTTTGGGAATTTTTCAAACTTAATCATATTAATGGGAAAAGTACATTTTTATTTATTGTAACCAAAGTCGCATTTTTAGTGGGATGGCTTCGTTCTTGATTGGGTTCATTAGTATAGACAGGCGAAGGGAAAATCTTTGATAGATCAACCATTAATCGGGAGTCTTGAGATGCGCCTTTTAATTAAAGTAACACATCCAACAACTCCCTACAATTTGGAGTGTGCACCCAGTTTGAAGTTTCAACTAATTTTTTTAATTGGATAATTACAACCATTCCTTTATATTTGGTATACTTATAAATAAATTCTCGTTATTTAAAAAATTATAAATACACTCCTAATTTTAATGTGCGTCTAACAATGAGTTCGTTCCGCTACCCTCTGTTAGATTTATACGTAAAAATAGTAGGAACAGAAAATTGATAAAAAGTTATTCGTGAAACTTAAGGACAAACTGATGTAAGAGGATTTTGTCTAAGGATTTTTCTTTTCTTGCCATGTATTTTCTCCCATTCTACCCCTTTGATGCTTTGTGACTGGAGCATTTATAGAATTGTTTACTCACAGAGCACTCGTAACAATTTCGAACGAAATGATTACTTTAAATTTATTACAAAATGATTTCATGAGCTCGTAAAGAATCTTGTCTTGGAAGGGCATTATCGTAACGATTATGTAAGGAATTTTGTGGAATTTTGTCACCCTTTTGTCTACCAGCTCATAACTCGGAGAAAATCTTGCCTCGTAAAGGCATCTTCACAGTGATCCCCTCTTCAATATGTTTTTCCTCTTGGGAGCTCGTAAAGACATTACCCTTCCACGAGTTTTCTTAGGAGCTCGTATATTCATAGGTCGTTTCTCCATGCTCTGCGCATGGTTAATACAATTTTTCTTACTTTATTTTAAAAGTAGGTCCGTTGTATTTTTTACCCCACATCAGTTGACCTATGAGCTCGAGGTTATGAATTCGAATTTCACCAAAAATATTTATATTTATTTTACATAATTTTTTATTAATATATTATTTATTAATATAATTATATAATATTGCTGAGTTACTGTGGGTAAAAGTTGGATTTAGATTTACCATAGGACAGGACAGCCTGGTAAAATGTCAAAATCAAATTGGGCTGTCAGCATCTTCCCTAATTAGAAAATCCAGCCTTGCTGGCACTACTCAACATTTTACAGATCTCATGGACCTGGACCACCAAACACCCAACCAATTGCAGCAACTCACGCTACCCTTCTTTTTCTTTTCTTTTTTTTTTTTTCCTTTGATGTTTTTTCCAAACAAATAAACAAATATATACCAAAGAGAAAAAAGAAAAAATCATAAATTTATGACAGACATTCTCAAACAAATCATGATGACAAGAATTAATCCCAATCATTAATTTTGTACTGTTCCATGAAAGAATATTTGGATCATCATTGCCAAATAACACTCCCCAACCATCCGATCTGATGTTGACTCTTTCCACCGATTTCAATGTATGTAGATGGTCCATGCTCCCTCCACACACCCCCCCACCCCGCAATCCATCCTCATTGGTCCATGGAGCTGAAGTCTCGCTACTATAAAGTTATGTATTTGAATTATATCCATGTATGGAATCTTTTTATTTTAATATTAGTTGGTAATTAGATATAATTATTTAATACTAATAATTAATATATAATTATTATAATTATCAATAATCATTAAATATAAATACGTGATTGTAATCGATTTAATGATTAAAAAAAAAAAATCACACTCTCAACTTGCCTTGCAAATGACTGTTTTGTACACACATACAATTTGGCCGTGCACTAAGTACATGGTCATCAAATTTCTCTATTATCGTGAAATATGTTGTCTGGACCATAACTAATATCAAAGTGCTAAAAAAAAAGATGGTAGTACATATATTAAATGGTAATTATTTTGTCCCATCATAATAATGACCCTAATAATTTTATGAGTGATAGATAAGAACTATACAAAAGTTGTCATGATAAAAAAATATATTTATACATATAATTATAGGCAAGCTGTCACAAATCATCGATAAATGTGTCATGTGTGTTATTGATTATCAATAGTAATAATTGAAGTATAAATTTTAAGATGATAGATATATTTTGTTATTAATATTATTAATTCGATATAGGTCCAATTCAGTAATGACCTGTTTGTTAGGCTTGTTGGAAGTGACTTCAATTAAAACCCTTTGAAATTTAGGTCGGTTCTCTTAAATTACACTAGGGCAAAGTTAGACATCACAGTCACAAATACATACATATCTTATAACTTCCGCAAGAGTCGGTGTATCGTAACATACAAACATACGTGTTCCATGGCCTGTCTTTAGATGGGTTCAAGACCAACAGCTACTATGATGAGTTCTCGGGTCAGGTGGGTACGTAGAATCGAGTCCAACTTGAATAAAAAGACAATTTGATTTTTAATTATAGGTTTTTTAACTGTTTAACCCCGTCAGAATCATTAATAATAATTCTTGGACTATCATCACTATATATATATTAATTTATTCACGAAATTGAACTTCAAACAATAAAATAATAATTTAAAAACAAGAATAATAAGTTGTGGGAAAGGCCGACTAACCACCACTTTTTGGTAGTCAATGCACGTTATGAATTATAATAAAACTTTTAGGACCACAAGAAATAATAAAATAAAGAAAAGGGGTATTTTGGACTCATAAAAAAATGGAGGGGGTGTGATGAGTTTGCATGTGCAGCATGTGTACGTACGTAAAGGGGTATAATGTCGTGCCCATAGATAGTGCTCCCATCATCAGCTTTTGGGAGGACCACCTTTTGTTGTTTGAATAATCTTTTTCAAAAATTACAATTAACTCAATCGATATTTGTCATAATTATAATATTTTTTATTATTTTAAAAATTACAAAAAAATTAATAATTAATAATTGTTCAATAAATACCCTCTCGTAACAGCCTATTATATGTAAATTTGTTGAACAATTATTAATTCTAAAGGGTATTTGTAAATTTTTCAACAATAAAAAAATATTTATAATTATGATAAATTTTAGAAGGACCCGTTGTAATTTACCATATATATTATATTATGTGTATTCATGCTTAGGCTAATTTGGTGCAAAAATAAAAGATGTATCAAATTGCTCGATATTCGATTTAAAATTGATTGGTAGAGACTTGTTTGAGTTCGATTCATTAATATTTGAGAAATGAAAAAAAAATATATATATATAATAAAATATACTTGAAAATATTAAAGCTTGAGTTGTGTTTGATTCATTTAGACCTTGTTCGAGGTCGATTCTGTAGTTAACCAATCCTACTCAAATCTAATTTTTTAAAATTAATTAAAAATTCAATAAATCAGAATAGAATAATTAAAAAAAAAGGGATTTTACTGTGTAAGTTAACAGACAAATTAAAAAATTTCATATTTATGGGATTTAAATGTATAATATTTTAATTTTAGGGAAAAATTTTATTATTTGAATAAATATTCTTGGCTTGACACATATTCTTCAAGCTACCATTAATAATTGCTAGTTGTAATTAAAGAGGAGAGGTGTAATTAAATAATGGAAAAGAACAATGAACTATTGTTATCACTTCATTCACTTACCACAACTCCAAATGGCCTATAATTAGACTAATTATGCCCATTTTGAAGTCAACCTGACAAGGATATTAAATAATAGGGTAAATTACAGCCAAATTATTGAGATTTGATATAATTATAAACACATGCTCGACATTTTAAAAAATTACAATAATTCATTGAAATTAACGATTGTATAATAAATATCTCTACGACAGACTGTCATGAGAGAAATTTGTTAGACGACCACTAATATCAAAATGTTATTTATAATTTCTTAAATAACGAGGGAATAATTATAATTATGACAAATCTTATAAGAGTTCGTTGTAACTTAACTAACATGCACGGTGCTTGTTTTTTAATAAAACAATGCTCAAATAATATATTTTTTCATACTGACATATATATTATCATATTCGATTTTCGGTATCACGAATTTAAATTTCTATTACAAATTACTGAATTATTCATTTAAAACATTAGGAATGGGATTAGAATTGAAATTCAAATGCTTCTTGAATTTGAAATATTAATAATTAAATTTTAGATTAATTAAATATTTAATTAATGAGGCATGGCATGGATACATGGTAGTGAAGATAGGAGAAGGCATGCATGTGTTGTCATGATTGAAATGTACTAGTTTATTGCTGGGAAGTAAAAGCATGCATGTGGCTAAAACAAAGCATGCATGTAGCTGGAGTAGCTACCACCCTACCACCACCTTACCAACTCCTTTTTTTTTTTTTTTTTTTTTTTTTTTTGACAAAAACCACCTAAGAATGGGGAGCTTTTCGAAGTCTCCATTCCTTTTATATTAAACTGCACAAAATAGTTACAGCGGGGAGATCTATCTCCCTAGAATTTCTAGCAAAGCCATAAACAAGGAGTACTACTCCCTTACAAATAGAGCAACAATAAACAATGAGTAGTACTCCCTTACAACAAAAGACCAGACAGGTGTACTAGAAAAATTATGGCGAGTCAAAAAGGTTTTTGTTATCCCACCACATCGTGGATCGCACAGCACCTGCAAATAAATCTATACAAAAAGGCCAAGCCAGAGTGTGTGTAATGTTCCAAAATGATAAATAATGAACATTAGTATTAACGTGGAGATCATGTTTGTATCGCTGACAGAATTTTATCAATTTAACGTGGAGATCATTACGAATTTTATCAATTTTATTTTATTTGTTATAATTTTTTTTATTATATTTCATAAATTAAAAATTTCATAATTTGAATCTTTATATTTATATATTTTTAAATAATTAATAAAAAGTATAGAAAAATATATGTAAAGACTCTTACAATTGTGAGAATTTTCAATTTGTGGAATAAAATCGCAACAAATAAAATTAAATTTTAAAAAAAATCTTAATGCGCAGAACCAAAAATATTATTTTTCCTTCTCCTTAATTCTATCTTACCCCCTGCCCTAAAAAATTACCAAAATGTCCACCAAATATTCTTGAACCAGATATTTGGTAATTATTTTTTCGAGTTGAACTTATTTTTTTTCTTTTTACGGGGGTAATAATTTAAGGAAAAAAATATAATTAATGTTACGATTCAAGCGAGTCGAAACAGAATAGATGAGAAAGAGACACAAAATTTACGCGGTTCACAAAGGCATTGTTTGCGACAAATTTACTTTAGAAAAGTAATTTTTGTAGAGAAAGCTACAAGTTGTAGTAGAATCAAAAGTGGGTATTACTTGTAAAAAAAAATGAAAAGCAGATAAAAGTTAAATTGGATAGTGTTTGGAGAAAAATCACTTCTAAGATAAGCTTAATTGATTAAAGACCATTTTGTCCCTGTGCGTTAAAAAGATATTATCTTTTATTTTTTATTTGTCAATAATATTTTTTTATAAAAAATAATAAATTTTATTTTGATTAGTAATATTTCACATTTAATTTTTAAAAAAATATTAAAAAGTGTATATTTAATTTAAAAATGCTCCCACTAAGCAATAAAATTGTTTATTCGCACACAATAAATAAACTTGTATGATTGAAAACAAATATTTTATTAATTAATTAAATAATAATATGTGAAAGAAATAATATAATTAGATGATATAGCAAATAAAATATAAAAATATAAAAATATTAAATATGTGAAAGTGTAAATTTAATTATTATTATTAAATTATTTCAAATTATTTGAAAACTCCAATATTAATATTTTAGATACAATTTTTAAAAAATAATTAACGGTAAAGTTAAATTAAAATTATTAATAAGGGTATAGTAGGAAAAAATAAAGTTGGCTGGTCTAAAAGCATAATTTTTTTAACCATTTCAAAAGCAGAAATTGACATTCCAAGCTTTAAAAATACATTTTAAAAATTAAAAGTAAAAAAAAATACTTTTGTAAAGTGCTCAAAAACACCCTCGAAATAGAGCAATGTTTATGGGCCAAGAGGAGAGTATTTGACTATATAAAAAAAGATGGTTGGAAGGAGGGGAAAAAAATAAAAATAAAAATAAAAAAATTTCTTAACCATAGTTCCCAAAATAACCTATAAATATCGTATCATAGGCCATTTTTCCCCAAGTGGGCCCCATGATTTTTGGCATAAATTTTATAAATAAGAGTCCGTATAAGTTATATTAACACCTTTCAAAATTAGATAAATTACAAATATAGTCATTGAGGTTAAAGTTGTAATTATAATTAAATTTTTTGTTCAAAGGGAAACCTCACACAAGTACCCGTTAAAAAGTATTACACTAAGACGCATAAGAGGGTGTAGTCGTAATTTGTAAACAATGGAGGTGTTTGCGTATTTTGGGCTAACTTTAAGATATATTAGTATAATTTAATAAAGACAAGCACACATCGACAAAAGACACGAACCTCAGATTTCATAATTATTTTTCTTAAAGTGGTAATTACATAATTAAATTAATATCTCACCGAACTGATAAATACATGGATTTTTTCTATCAATCCACACCATGCATTAATATAACTATAACTAAGAACAACATAACAAAAGATAATAAATTTTACATAAATGGGAAAAATACCCACACGTCCAATAAGATTCAAACTCATGACCTTGAACTTGTGCATTTAATCTGATCAGCCTTAACTATTACGCCAAGACATCACTGGCGTACGACAACTGTCGAGTTTCATTTGATACAAAAAGATAAAAGTAAAAAGTGTCGAGTTTCATATGATTTTAGAGGTAATAAAAATATGAATACTACTAAAATTGATAGGTCGAATATAATTATACATAATAGTGTATATATATGGGATTAGATTCAGAAGTAGAGAAAGGAGATGATGGAGAAGTGGTGACCGTAGGATCCGACTTTTACCGAAAGCCAACCTCCTCCGCACTGCATCTTAGAATTCGTTCTAATTAAGGACAGCACACCCACAAACTTCGGCCCGAAGAAAAGGTACCGCGTTAGAATCGATAGCTGACATTAATTAGTTCGAAATTATGAATTTTATTTTATTTTAATTCTTTTAATTGTAGTAACTTATTAATAAAATATTTATGTATAATTATATAATTATTATTTCAAAATTGAATTGAAAGATAACTTAGAATTTGGTCTATATATACATATAATTATTAGTGCAGAATAGACCTGAAAATGCCCATTTTTTCTGGACCTCAAACGGAAAAAGAATATTGTAAACTTTTTTAATTTAATTAACATCAACTATTTATATAATTTTATACGACTCCAAGTTGTAACTTTTTGGTTGTGGTCAGACTTCACCTTTTAATCTCAAACTTTATTTTTGTTGATTACTGTCATTCGTGGCGCACCGCATTTATGTGAATATAATAAATAATTTTTTACGTTTTAAATATATATAGTATAAATAAGAATAAGATATATAAATCAATGCATCATATTTTAAGAAAAAATGAAAGAAAAGAAAATTAATTAGTTAAATGTATTATGGACACAACAAAAGAATTGTGTAGTGGTATCAGAACTCGTCATTTGTGAGTGAAGCATCTTTTCTTTTTATATTACTAGCCGTTGTGACACATCGTTCTAAGTGAAGGATCTTTTCTTAATTTTTATATTACTTACATGCATGTATATAACAAATAATCATTCATGCTTTAAAATAAATTATAACAAGAGTAAAATATAAACCGTCGTTTGTGAATAAAGAAAGAAAGAAAATTAATTTGAAAATTTAAATAAATTCGTTATTTATCAATTTAAGGGCATTTTTTACTTCATAAAAAATTAATACGGTGCTGACATTAACCGTCGTTTGTGAATATAAGAGATTTTTCTTTTTTTATATTAGTACTATAGATGAGAACTAAAAAAAATTATATATAGAAATGATGATTGATAACTAATTTGAAAGTAAAATATTAATTTAAAGAAATAAAATTTGATTTTTTTTTTATTTTTTTTTTGGATTTTGACTCATCTTGAAAAAATGTATGATTGGTTGGGAATTAAAGGGCATATTTGTTAGCAATAAAGTTAAGAAATGTAGAGGGAGATAGAAGCTTTTTTGGCTTAAAAGGAAACACAGCATATGGCTGCAGGAGATTGCAATTTTCAGATTCACTGAATTCTTTTACTTTTAAACCCCAATCTCATCATCCTCTCTTATCACTAATGTTCATTGCATGGGCTACCATCCTCCTCATATTACACTTTTAATTCCATGGAGTAGAGGTTACATATTTTTAGTTCCCTATTTTAAAAAGATTTTAAAAGATAGACCACAAGAACATATATAATGTACATATTTATCAATTGTGTGAGCAGTCAAACAAACAAACACGTGCTTTACACCAATGCCACAGGACTAAATACGTCGAGTTTTCTCAATTTTGAAACAATTTCAGATATTCGTAAATTGAATGATTATAACTGTTGAACTCTTTATCCCATGAAACTAAAAATGTAATTATGCTCATGGAGCATATCAAAATTTAAAACCCACTGCTTTAATTAAATTTAAATATTAAATAAAATAAAAGTTGAAACATATTACGACAAAAATAGCATTCTTATTTAATTCTTTTTTTTGTTTGTTTATATAATCTATAGAAACCCATAATTGTGTTATATATTAAATAAATAAATTGAACTATTTCATAATAATAAAATAAATAAAGATAATAAATTACATACTATTATATATATAAGCAGAAAAATATCCACATATCTAATAGTCAAAACTCAAGACCACTGTCAAGTTAAGAGTTTTGAAACCATTAATTCAGAAATGTTAGTGAAGTAAACAAGAAAAAAAAATCTTGTCTAATTGATCAATCAATTAATTATGATTTTGCTTTTTTCCCCCCACTTTTGATCGGATTTCATACCTTTTTTTTTTAAATCTTTAAAGTAATTAATTATTCATTTTGTGACAATCGATTTGTGGGCTCATGTGTTCAAATCAAGTTTGTTTGGTTCAATAATTTTAGATGAGAAAAGAAGAATATTTTGAATAATTTCCTCAATTATATGATCATATTCTAATAATATTTCATCCCCAATTTCCTAAACAAATAAGCAAATTAATAAAAGTGCTTTCGAATTTTCACTTCTTGCTCGTGCCAAAGTTGATAGTATACTTTGACCATGGACATGCATGAACAATTAAATAATATCCATTCACACATCAATTGTTAAATACAACATGTCGTAATCCATTAAAAAAATAATTAATTAACTAAAAAAAATTGATACTAAAATCAGCGTCAACTTTGAGCTAATTAGAAAATAAAAATTCTTACTAAATTCCTTACTGCTCTACATTGTAACGAATTTTACCATTTTATAAAAAATATATATTTCATTTTTTTGTAAGAATGTATCGAGTCTATTACTGTACGTTATATCTTGTAGTGATCCGAGTATTTTATTTTAAAATATAATGACATAAATACCCCATAAGTTAATTACCCCAATTTAGCCAATTGGAGGTATTAGTTAAGATTGTTTGGGTGGTTTTACTTTATTTTATTTTATTTGAGAGTCAATCTTAAGTCTAGCACATTCGATTTATTTAATTTTAGTGGTCCTATATATCCACCGCTAGGGATTGCAATCATTGCACATCCAAATGGGCACAACCCATATAAATTGCACTAAATGAGCGAGAGATGGTATAGAATTTTGGTACGAAAGTTTCACCATCATGCTTTCATTTCCATTCCTTCATCCCAATTAATTACTAATTAAGTCGGGTCGAGTTTAACGGATCCAAATTAATTATATGATAAGTAAAATATATTTATTGTATGGTTTATGTACTGTATAGTTAAAGAAAAAATAATTAATTATAGATAAGTGTATCTCCGTGATTGATTTGGTTCGTGAATCACAAAACTAACTCAAGTTAAGTTCAAACAACACAAACCCTATAAATGCTAAACAAAAATCCCATGTGCCACGTAGTTAGTTTTATGTTATAACGTAAAAATATCTGTATTTTTCAATTATAAGAACATGAACAAAATTACGTAAAATTTAATACACACATACGACGTGGTGACCTAGTCAGAATTCAAGAATTTACCCGAAAAACTAAATATGGAGCCCTAAAAATTAGAGAAAAATGTGAATGTACAATAAGTATACATATGACTAGTTTGATTGATGGCTAGATTCAAGAACCCTACCAATACCCCACTATCACTCAAATTCTCCTCCTCCTCAATTTCTCCAAGTGGGAAATGTTAATCAAAATCCAAAACTCCAAATTTTTCTTCATCATTTCAGCTTCCTTAATTTCTCCAAAATTCTGATCAACGTTAGTCTTCCTCTTGTTTCGTTGTTTGTCTTGTCAAGTCAAATGAATCCTATACATATTTTTGCAAGAAATGTGGCCAAGAAATAGCTGAAAGCTGCTTTGCTTCTGCCCTCCAGCAACTTTGGATGTCATCTGCAATGTTCTGGGCATCAATGGATGCCCCAAGAAGGCCGCGTTTGGTGAACCCCACGGCGTATAGCCCACACTTGCCTTTCCACCCATTTGGAAATGGCCTTTTTGGGAGGCCATCTTTCTCCGAGAACATATCACTTTCCTGGCATGGGACATTACAAAAAATTATTCACCCAAACATGTCCTAGTCATTTTTTAGTACTATGAACTTGCTACCTAGCTAGTTCATATATAATTACATTAATAAATCAAGAAAAATATGAATAGGAAAAGTACCTTTAGCCAAGATGGTACATTGCTTTTGTAACCAGTTGCTAGGATTATTGCATCATAATTTTCTTGCCGTCCATCGACAAATTCCACCATTTGATGCCGTAGTAGTCTACGTATCCCGGGTCGTATCTACGTGCATTCAAGATAGCATGCAACCATTTTTTAATTTTCAAAAATGAAAAAATAAAAAGACATTATTATTTACTGTGAAACCCTAAATCTTGAAAATGTGAGACATTTGAACCCTCATAATGTGAAATTTTTTTCCTAAAAAGGCCAACCAAACAGTGCCGAAAGCAAGAAGTGTAATAGAATCTCAAGATCCATAAATAATCTCATCAAAAACAAAAGAAAAGGCAAAAGGAAAAAAGATCCCTTTATCCCTTGTTTGGACAAAACAAGTGACTTTTGTCACACTGAAAAATGGAAATGACATTTACTTAAGGAAAAAAATTTGAAGCAAAGCATATCAATGATTGATAAAGGGAGATTCACACAACATGGTAGAACGTACAACCGATAATAGCTAGACACATTGAAAAGATTTTTCCCAATTTGCAAATTGAAATGTAGACAAAGCATTGAGGAGTTGTACCTCGATATCTCCACTTTTGATCTTGTCAAGGGTTCCCACGTCCAATACCGGGGTCTTTCCGGACACGTTCTTTAGCTCGAGGGGGCCTACTTGGGGCCGGTCCAGCCCGAACCTGGCCGTGTCACCCAGCATGAGCCGTGTCACCGCTAGTAGGAATCGGTCGACTAGGCACGTCGGTAGCCACTTGAGTAAACACATTGACAGTCCGAACGTTGATCTTCCGAGCATCTCTCGTGGTAGAATATGAACCTAAAATGATGAATAGTACAAAGAAATGAGTAGGTAAAAAATAAATAACTAAAAGATGGGGACTTCAAAAGAAAATATTATCATGAAATCTTAATAATTTCATTTGCCAAAAAGACCAAGACTACTTATCCTTAATTATTATGAAACAAAATCTTGGGTTCTTTTTTTTTTCATTTAGATTTTTTTAACATCTAGCCAACGTTAATGCTCATGCTTGAGTATCCCAAGAAAGTGAAAATATTAAGGATGTCTTTTTTTATTTATTTATTTTTTGGAGATTAAAGAGAGGAACTGTTGTGGGTGGATTCTTTCAGTTCAAAAACCTAATTAGATTTCAGCGATTATAATAAAAACCTTTGGAACTTGAACTAACAACTCAAAAGAAAACCCATCTTTTTTTCCTTTTTCACAAAATTTCCTCTCCACTTTGAATAAAATAACAACAATCGAATATTTATTTTGTTTTCTTGATTATAAAAATTGAACAGCAAAAAAGAAAAAGAAAAATTGCAGCCATGCACATACATATGAATCTTGAGAAATCCCATTTTAGAAATTATAACAAAAAAGTTTCTTAATTTTTTTAGAAAAAGAAACTCATAACAAAATGGTAGAACCCAAAAATGTAAGAATGATTAAGAAAAACAAGAAAAAAAAAACGCAGTGACACACAGTGGAAGGTGTAAAAAAGCATACGGTATCTCTGACGACAAGTGAAGGGGTAGCATTATGATTGCAGAGATCCAAACAAACCTCCATGCCCGAGTTTCCACACCCTACTACAAGAACTTTCTTCCCTTTATAAACCTCTCCACTCTTATACCCACTAGTATGCACCACCGCCCCTTCAAACTCCTCCGCCCCTTCAATCGCCGGCACCACCGCCTCTGCATTCTCCCCCGTCGCCACTATCAGCCACCGGCACACGTACTCCACCTCCCCTGGTGGCGCCGTTCTCACCCTCCAGAACCCAAGATTCTCATCAAACTCCGCACTCACCACACTCTGATTGAAAACGGGCTTGATTTCAAACCTCTTAGCGTAGTCCTCCAAGTACTGAATAAACTGCTGTTTGGTAGGGTATGTCGGAAAATCTTGAGGAAAAGACATGTGCGGGAGCTCGCAGAATTGCTTAGGTAAGTGGAGTTTGAGGCGATCGTAGGTTTTGAGCTGCCACAACGAAGCTATGCAATTAGATCTCTCCAAGACTAGAGATGGAACCCCTTTTTCCTTCAGGCAGGCCGCCGCCGCCAGCCCTGATGGACCTGCGCCGACGATCACCGGACTCGGAACCCAGACGCAGCGTTTGGCTGAGGTTCTGAAACTCATATTTCCATACGGATCATGAGCTGTTTTCCCCTCTATTTCCCTCAAGTAATTATAATCACCCATGACAATACAACACAATCCAATCCAATCCAAACAGCTCCCAATATTCAAGAATGAGCAGCAGTTGAGAAATCAAAGAAAACCTAGCAAAGGAAAAACTGAATCTTGAACAGTGAGTGGAAGTAGAATTAGTAGTTGAAAATTCAAAGAATCAGAAGGAGGGAAAATAGGGGGAGATACATGATCTGGTCAAAAATGATAGGGTTGCGTGGGAGAAAGGCCTGAAGAAGTGGAGTAGATTATGATCAGAAACTAATTCTTATCCAGTGAAGAAAGAATGAATGAATCCTCCAGTGAAGATGAATGAATCCCAGTAGTAGTTTTCAATCTGAGGAAGAATAGGAGGTGGGAGCGAACGCTACGGGGCTCATCAATCAGCATTCAATTCGTTCTTTCACTCACCAACACACACTTACAAACAAAAAAACCTAAGGTAAAAGGTATGTGTGCTTCTGTGTGTGTGTAAATATACACTTAAGTTGGTGTGAATCGATCTGTGTAAAAGAAGGAGAGAAAGAGATGTACGTTGAGAACGAGAGGTAAACACAAGTAATGAGAGTGGGGCATATATATAGTGTTATGCTGGCTCTGTGTGTGCGTGTGTGTGTGAGAGAGAGAGAGAGATGCGTAAAAGTGATCATATAGACTAATTAATATTTTAAGATTTTGTTATAATGTTAATTAATTCAATTCATTATTTTTAATGAGTTAATTAATGAAAATCACATCATTTGTTGGTTTAGGGGTTGTTTGATTGTAATTGATACTATCAAATTGAATATTCTGTTAGCGATGTTCATCTATGGATTCTAATGTTACATAACATTCTTTTTTTATTTTAAATTTTATTTATTATATACATGGCACTTGTACAAATAAATTATTTTCGTGCCACATCATACCTATGTGCATATAATAAATAATATTTCACATTTTGAAATATATTATAAATAATAATAAAATATATAAATTGATTATTATATTTTTTAAAAAAAATAGCTTAAGTTATTATCCGTACAACATAAAAATTGGTATAGTGATATTAAAATAACATCGAGTTACTTTTCTTAAAAAAAAAATCATTATTATGATTAATTTTGAAGATTATCTAATTATGGGTATAATGATTATATTTAAAAATTAGTGCAATAGAATTGTTAACCATCGTTTGTGAGTGTAGAGGGCCATCTTTTTTATTTTAGTATAGATATATATATTAAATGACAATAATTTTGATTTTTCACTAATTAATTTTATTGGCAATTCCATGGACTTTTTTTTTTTTTCACTATTTCTTCCTATAATAACAACTATTACAAAATAATAGCTATTATTCAAATTATGAAATCCATTATTCAAAATAATGAATAATGTAACTTATATTTTTTTAGCCCAATTTATAGTCACTGGGTTGGACTATTGTACATGTAGTGGGCTTGGCTGCTCTTAACCATTACAATTACTTTATTTACAATAAAGTGTTCAAAAGTATTTTACTTTCTGACTTTGCTCTTCTAACATATCAAAATATGATTTTTTTCTTAGAAAATCTTTAGATATTAAGCATAAAAAATCATGGCAGATACTTATTAACTGTTATGTACAACGACTACTAGACGTTATTTTTACAAAAGTCGTCAAAATATTAGTTTCAGCTAAAAATTATAACAGATATTTTGACTGTAAATATATAAAGTCATAATAAATATTGATTGATCTTGGTCGGAACTTAAGTTTTCGCATCGATTTTATTTGGTGACTGTAGATAGTATTCATTTATCGTGATTTTTAAGTTGTAATGATTTATAATGTAAGGAATAAGACATTCTTTTTAGGAATAAATGAAATTATAATTAATACATTAGTGCATGTTATTTTCTTGGCACTACAATTTTTAATTAGTTGACTTAAGGAGCAATTGGTGTAGAATACTTTATTAAATAAAAATATGTCAAACTTGATTAGGACAGTGGCACGGGTGGTAACCACGTTGGACGTGGAAATTGGACAAAGAAAATTATGGATATTTTCGTGTCCAAATAAGATTGTTCCACACGTTTTTTTAATATATTATCTGCGGTATATATAACAAATAATTTTTATATATTTTAAATATATATAAATCAATACATTATGTTGCTTTTAAAAAAAGAGAGATAAAAATTCTAATTTACTAATTGATATAAAATTTTAAAAATTAAATAAGTTAGTTATCTTATCAATTGAAAGGCAATTTTTGCATCATAAAAAATTGGTACAATAATGTTATTATCCATTGTTTGCGAGTATGAATGATCGTTCTTTTTTTATGTTAATATAGATAATATAGTTCCTTACATCATTCGCTACACTGGCATGTCAAAATATTATTATTTCATTACTGAATTTATTCCAAATATATAATAAAATTATTATTATGTTATTTAACCATGACAGATAGTATAGATTTGCCATTATTTTAAAAACGTATAAATTTATAATATAGAGAATTATTTTTTTAGTGAAATTTAATATGTAATAAATATATATATTTTTATTTTTTTAAAATTATTTATCCTATAATTTGGCTTCTTCTGAATCCATACATGGGCCAAAAGGGAAAATAGAAAATCTTTGGTCCATAATAAATTAATTTTGTCCAATCCCAATTGTGTTAAGTTGTTGAAAGCTAGTAAGCTTTATTCATATTTCATAGTCATTGTTGGATGACACAATTTTCCATAAATTATGGGGTAAAAAAATGAGAAGTGATTTACTTTCAATCATTGGATAACATATACATATATTCTTGAAACCAATAACATTATACAAATAATATTTATAATAAACATCACTAAATAAAGAAAAATCCACATTCAAATCTAATTCGGGTCGAGGTCCTCAACAACCTAGTGATTATTTTGTGATGACCAACGACTTCTTGGTGTACTAGTCAGAGTGATTGCCTCGACTTGGATGAGTAAGATTTGTCCGAAACGCAAATTGTTAGGTTTGTCGGGATGACATCTGACTAAAACCCTCAAATATTTAAGTTAGTACTTATAAGCTCGAGGTTGCATGAGCCGCACAGTACGATCTAACAGTAATAAAAAGTATCCAAGTATACCAGAGCCAAAATCTGACTCGACAAACAAGAAAATCTTACAAAAGCAATGACTACTATAAAAATTTAATCATTATATATATGTATATATATATTTTAAAGAAACTACAAAAGGCTTAATTAAAATACTAATAAATTGATCAATGTTGAGGGGTTTTTAGGTCAAAATAATAATCATGAAAGAAGATTTAAGCATGGTGTATTAGGGTATATATAATTATTGGTATGCACGTAGGTCCTAGAGATCAATCTCTGATCACCCTTTAATTAAGTTGCCGCGAAATCAAGACTAAGAAAACGAAAATTGAAAGTTTTCATGAAATTAGGGTTTTATTTTTTATCGTTACGTCGATTCAATCAATATATAAATATATTATAAACAGTAAACAACAAATTACAATAACTCTCGATTAATTCAACCAACACCAGTATGACCCTTTAAGTAAATTAGAAATATCCAAACGTTTGGTGGGGCTTGTACCAATAACCTCGAACTTATTAATAAAAGGGGTAAAACAGTAAATATATCCACTACGTTAATAATTAATTACGTAAAGGAGATTAATTAGAGAACATTTAATTAATTTATGTGTGTGTAAATAAATAATTACTTGACCTAATTTCAGTTTTGCATGCGCTATCTTTTGACCTATTGATCAAATTTAAGTCACTCCGACTACAATTAATACAAATAATTATGTGTAAGAAAGTAATTATTTTGAGTAGAATCAGGGTTGCATGATCTTGTTAATTATAGTCCTGAATTAGGTCGGCTATATTAAAATTGTTCACTATAATTAATTAATAAATTAAGGGCTACTTATATAATTAATTAGGAAAATTAAAAACTTTATAGGTAACTTTGGAAGTACTTAAACAAGAATTAAATAAAAGAATACGCATGAATAATTAAATAATACAACCAAGTGTGACGACAATCATTAATTATTAAAGGTTGCAAAACCTGATGATCAGGGCTGGTGATGTCACGCCTATAAGCTTATGTGAATCGTTTGAATTAATATATAATTATATTAATGATTTATAATGTTGATCTAATTGAGGTTCAAGCTGTATTGATTTTTTATTTAAAAAAAAAAGATAAAAATTATATTGAGTTCTCTTAAAATTTGATATAATTATAAATATTTTTATGTTGTATTAAAAAATATCGATATCCCACTGAATGTAAGGTCGGTCGAATAATGAGACCATTTATTAAATTCCGTTAAGGTTATATCAAGTTTTTGTAATGGGCTGTCAAAATAGTTATTTTAAATTTTGAATTATAATTTTATATATTTAAATTATTTTTATGAACTAAAATGCTTTTTTAAAATATATAGGACATAAACACGGAGGGGTAAATGGGACATTGTACAGCATTCGATTAATTATGACAAAGATTGAAGGTGTATTCGTAATTTTTCAAATAATAAGAGGGTATTTGTAATTGAATCAAACTTTCGGAGAGCTCGATCCAGAAAAATGAGTGAATTGAGTTCTGGGCAAAATACTTTTTTAATCCCATAAAATAAGAGCAGAATTTGTTTTGGTCCCATAACTACGTAGCTGTCACTTTTAGTCTCATAAAACTCATAATAACGTATTTTTAGTCCTAAAAAAAAGTCACGTGCGTTGTGGTTTTGGGACTAAAAATGTGTTGTAATTTCGAGACTAAAAAGGCCCAAAATTATTTTTTTTGTAAGAATAAAAAGATGTGATTTTGAGTTTTATGAAACTAAAAGAGTCACCTGCCACACAGGTACACATAAATTCTCCAAGAGGTCTCCCTCTTGCCAACCCCCCCCCCCCCCCCCCCCCCCCCCCCC